>NC_062221.1:110232404-110535434 GCF_902686445.1 Sciurus carolinensis
TAAAAAAATACTGATCATTAAAATATTCAATGAATTCCAATATCTAAAGAACAAATTAAGAAAGCAGTAACAGGAGATGAAAGGCCATTTTAATAAAGAAATAGAGATAATAAAAAGAAACCAAGGAGAACCTCTGGAAATATAAGACCCAAGGTATCAAATTCCAAATTTACTTGAAAGCATCACCAACAGATTAGGTTGCATAGGAAATATAACTTCTTGCCTGGAAGACAAAATTTGGTCCTTGAAGACATGATGTACGAACTCAAATACTCAGGATGCAATACAGGGAAAATAAATAAAAGGCTGTGATCAGAATGAGCAAGAACTCTGGTACAGCATCAAGAGAACAAACCTGGGAGTCACAGGAATAGAAGAGAACATGAAGATACGGGATAAAGGCATTTAGTAAGATAGTAACAGAAAAATTTCCCCTTATCAGCAATGAGATAGAAATCCTCATACAGAAGGTATATAAGGCCCCAAATAGATCAGATCAGAAAATAAATTCTCCAGGTCACATTATAATCAAAATTCCTAACTTAGAACATAAGGGAAAAATATTAAAAGCTGCAAGAAAAAAAAAAATCAGATCACATTTAGAATCCAAACAATAAGGCTCGATTTTGACTTTTCCACTCACACCTTAAAATCATGGAAGGCCTGGAATGAGATATTCCAAATTCTAAAAGTAAACAATTGCCAATCAAAGATCATTAGATCCAGCAAAGGTGAAGAATGATCTTGCACATTTTTAATTAAAGAAAAAATCCAAAGAATAATACTTCATCAATAATAGATTCAATTCAGTAATGCTTTAATAAACCACCACTGGAACACAGATATGAAAGGTCTTTCACATGTTGTCTAAGGTTACCATGTTGAAGTTGAGATACAACCCAGATTGTTATGGCCTATGAATTTTAAAATATCTACTACTTGGCCCGATACAGAAAAAATGCACTGCCTCCTGATTTAAATACACAATTCTACTTGGAGAAAGTGAAAACGATAATTTTCATGTAGTGAGGGGGTGTTGAATTCCATAGCAAAAATGAGTCTGGCATCATGTTTAAAGCCCCATTGTCTGTCTGTGCCCACGGCATCTTTTGCCTATGGCATGCTTTGCATGATCAGCAGCCTTGCATCCTGCATTCTGTTACTGGCTTTCAATTATCTTTAAGTGCTATATTTGCCCAATCGGACATTTTGAACAGTGTTTTCAATGGCTCTGAAAGATGACTGATGATTTCTCTTGGTGCTTAATCATTCTTGGCATTTTTCAGTCCATCTTGGTTATCTCTGAGAATGCATATCTTTCCCTACTGGCTGCCGAATTGTCCTCGTGTTGGACATCAATTTCATTTGCCCTTAATTGAGCCTTTCAACGCTTATTGCCCTCAATCTGTTTTCTCTTTTAGGCTACTTTTGGACTCCTTAAGTTAGTATTTTAATTTTTTTGGCTCACATAGCTATGTATATTTGTTATCAAGGTATTACAGGCACAGTAAAAATATAATGGATTGTATTGAAATAATAACTATTTGGAACAATAGCTACCAAAGGAGGAAAATTTAAGATAATTGTACATTTCAAATCAGCTCGTTGACATCTTTTAAATGATGTACTACCTTATTCTTTATGCAGAGTGGGGGACTTGTGAAGTCACCCAGGACCTCCTTATGTGTGTTCCTACTGTGTTACAGAACTGATATATTAAAGGCAACCATCCCAAATACATCATCAATTTTAGAGGAAAGCTCCTGATTTTTTTTAAGAGTGTTCTGTCAAACATATATATAGACAGAAGTTTATTTGTATTTACATAAATAAGAAGTGCTGCATATTTTTATTTTCTAATAACAAGAATATCCTCATTCAAGACTATTTTCTCATTAACTTTATGTTCAACTTTCTTTAGGGAAAACTTCAAATTTATATATAAATTTATATATACATAATATTTTTATTAATATAAACATATCATATACATCATGAAACTATGTAAATCACTTCCTTTTAATTACCTTATTAAGATTCCTATATAAATATATGAATTATTATTTAAGCAAGATGTGAATCAAACAAAAGTATAAAAATAAATTATTCATACTGTATTTCTCTTTCTTCCTCAAAGACTCAGATTTCATTAGAAAGGATGAAAAAATGATAATACTTTTATGAACCTCAAACAATTAAAGTTGTTATACTTAAATGACAAGCTTATAGTAAATAATACACACATTGATTGTATATATAAATTTTCTTTTCCAAAATGAAGGTTCTGAGAAATGCCAGTAAGAAAAAAGCAAAACATTAAAAAATAGCACTCAGAAATAACAAACTAGCATATGTTTTCTTGATCAGATCCTCACAAACCACTTGCTCAGATTCTGAAAGTTCTTCCATAAAAACAAAATTGAAGGAAGGCACAGTTCTCAGAACTAGAAACAGATCATGTGGTCTCATCCTTTCAGGGAAAGTTCTCTGGAATTATTTAGTCAGTAAGTGAAGACGTTGAATTGCATCTGGATTTGAAGAGAAAGCTGGAATACAGACTTCTTAACAGGTGTTCCTATTTGTAATAATAGCTGTTCACACACACCTGCATTTTTAAACAGAATAAAGATTTTGGCTTGTCTATAGAAGTCCCTCTTACAGTGGTTTACCAGGAACAAATGTACTTGGCATTAATTATACTGTATGATGATGGAAAGATATGCCAACTATTGCTGGGAAAAGGAACATCATTTTTTGTGGATGGCTGAAAAATTATCTGTACCCCAAATATTATAACTAGCTAAATACCATGGGAAATAAATTAGAACTGGAAAATGAGTACCTGTGAGTACTGCTTAGAAAGAGATAAATAAAAGGAATAAAGTAAAAAAAAAAAATAGCTATACTGCTATTATCTGTAATAATAAAGGCAAGAAAAGAGAAGTTGAGGAGAAAAGACACATTTTAAAAGAACTATGCCAACTTTAAGATGTTTAACTATTGTATCACTATCAAGTATTTAGTAAAGTCTGTGGCAAATCCAAATGCAAATTTTATGTGTTTATTAACGTGTGTGTGTGTCAATTGCAAAAAAATGAACACTGAGATTCTTGACCTAGTATAGTGGGAGCACAAAGGGAAAATGACCCTTAAACTAAACCAGTTAAGTCTAATGCAGGAAAAGAAAGAACTAGAAAAAAAATATCAAGTAATTTTCATTTTTCAACAATATTCCTGTCCTCTAGAAGATGGTGGAAGGTACTCAGAGATTTCCGTTGAACATAAGATGGTGTTTAAAGAAGTTTTATTTGGATCCTAATGGGCAGCATTCTTCAGCTATTATTTAAAGTGCTTGCAGAACCAAAAGAACTCCTCACTAAATTGAAAGCAATCAAGAGCATCAGGACAATCCTGCTCCAGCTCTCTCATCTCTCCCTCCCATGCCCTCGACCCTTGTTTCTCTTTCCTCTCCTGCAACTTCTCTCTCCTTCCCTCTATACTTGTAACCTTCTAAAAACACATTTGAGTTCCTCATATTAAAACAAACATAAAAATCCTATGTGTCCTTTCCTCCAAATCTTCCTTTGGCTGCCGTTTTATTATGCCTTCACTGTCAGAGTAGGTCTGTGTAGGCTTGAAGTTCCAGTTCCTCTCTACCCATTGCTTAAACTCACTCCTCTCTGGCTCCTGTCATAATCATTTCACTGAAATGGCTCTAATTAACGTCACTAACAATCTTCACTTTGTCAATCCAACAGACACTCTTCTGTCTTTGTCACATACAGTTTCTCAGTGGCATTTGGCACAGTTAGCTACTCCCACCCTGTTGTTTATCTATCTTCTCTAGTTAAGTGCTCCCCACAGAATCCAGGCTTAAAACTCAAGGATTCAAAATCCTCTCTCTCTATCTCATCCCTCAGCACATAGGTGATTCACAGGCTTTGAGGATTGTCTAGGAGAAGACTCCTAATCCCTGCTTCACACTTAACCTTCTCCTCTAATGACTTTCCCATCTCCACGTAAGTGAAAACAAAACTATCCAATGTGGAAAAGATTCCTCTACCATCCAACTTTTTAAAAAAAATATTTTCTTTTACTTGTCAATGGTCCTTTATTTCATTTATTTATGTGTGGGGCTGAGAATCAAATCCAGTACCTCACACATGCTAGGCAAGCACTCTACCCCTGAGCCACAACCCCAGCCCCCTACCTTCCAACTTTTTAATTTGAAAAATTTCATAACTTCAGAAATGATCTCAGAATAGTAAAATAAACACTAACATGTTATTATACACTTGGAACATTTGTTTTGCATCTATTTTTATTTCTTTTTATTTTAGTTGAACCATTTGTAATAAAATACAAACCTCACACTTCATCTGTAAATACTATCAGCAAGAATAAGAACATTCATCTACAAAATTATGATTGACATAATAATATAATATTAAAAAATATAAAGCTCACATTCAAATTCCCTCAAATGTTACCAAGTTTTCTTTTATAGCTTTTATTTTGCTATTAAAACTGAAATATAATTTACATGCCATAATAGTTAATTGAAAAACACATGTATTTACTTATATGGTACAAATATGATTTTTTTTCAATGCAGGTATAAATTGTGGAATGATCAAATAAGTCTAATTAGCACATCCATCACTTCAGATATTTCTCAATTTTTTGTGGTGAGAACACTTAGCATCCTTTCTTTTAGGTATTTTGAAATAAACAATTCACTGGTAGCTATAGTCAGCTTGCTGTGCAATAGAACATCAGAAGTTTATTCCTCCTATCTTACTTTTTTTTGTACTCATTGATCAATGTCTCCATATATCCTGTACACTTCCTCCCAAGCTTCTGGTAAACACCATTCTATTCTCTGAACCTATGTGTTTGGTTGTTTGGATTCCACAGGAGTGGAATCGTGGTTTAGTCTCTTTGAGCCTAGCTTATTGCAATAATATAATGTCCCCTAGGCTTATCATATCATTGAAAATAACAGAAATTCCTGTTTTTTTTTTAAGGGTGAATAGTATTCCATTGTGTATATACACTACATTTAAAAAATCCATTCATTTCACTGACTGATACTTAGGTTGTTTCCATATCCTAGCTGTTGGGAATATTATGCTTCAATGAATATGATAGTGTAAACATTTTTTTTGTCATACTCATTTGAATTCCTTTGGATATATACTAAGCAGTGGAATTGCTGATCATATGGTAATTATATTTTTTTACTTTTGAGTAAAATAGCTGGAATTATCTACAATACCACTAACAGTGTATGAGAATTATTTTTTGTCCACATCCTTGCCAACATTCACTTTCATCTTTTTTTTTTTTTTTTGGTCACTCACTTTTACTTTATTTAGTTCTTATCACTCATTAGGAAGATTCTCAAATGAATATGAGGTAATATTTACTGAGTGTTCCACAAATGTTAACTACTATTAAATACTAGGCATTGTGCTGGTTGACATTCATTATCCTCTTCAAACATTAGAATTTCAGGGAAATTCAGGCAAACTGAGGCCAAGGAATTAAATAACTCGGCCAAACTCACACTGCCAGGAAATAGGAGAGCTGTGTTTTCAACCCAGGTGTGGTTCCAAGACCCCATGTATATTAAAGATTAAATAATTCAATTCTTTGTCATTTCCCTGGTACACTACTGGCTAAAGAACTAACAGATCTGGAATAGCACACACAATGTTAAAAAAATATATGGGTCCGAAAAGGAGAAATACTATCTTCTGATGTGAGCAATAACAGAAAGTCAAAAGAAGATGGCTAGAATGAAGATAAGTGGATGTAGTCAGATCTGTGCAGAGATTAATTTAATACATGACAGGGATTCAGTGAGATAGCACAGAAAAAAGCAGAGAATGGAATGGGTGTAAGAAATGGAATGTGTGCTAAAGAAATGTAGTTATGAAGTGGAGAAGAAAAATGAGCATGAATTGGAGAGGAGAGAAAGAAGGCAAAAGGAAGAGGGTGAGATGAAGGAACAGAAACTAAAGTGCGCTGAGATCTCCAATGGGACAGGCATTTCTATATCTGTCACTCCATTTTACTTTCACATTAACTTCTCCACACACACATAATGTCATAGGATGTTTTTTCCTCATTTTTATACATGAAGGCACTGAACAACATTTTGGAAAATACTTAGCAGATAGCATTTGAAGAGCCAAAGACTCAAAATTGCTTCCTTTGATTTCTATGCTACCATGTTTAAGTTTAAGGAAGAAGGAAGCAAATAGAGAGAGGTTTAGATTATGTTAAATACATATCATTTGGTTGATAAATTATAAATATTCTGCATATTTTTCCAATTATAATTATTGTACATGTTTATTGAGTGAACCGGGGAAAAGTTTTTCACCTTGCTGCATTTGTTTCAAGAAAATATTTGTTCTTTTCTTATTGTGAATTGGAATTTTTTTTTAATTGTAAACAAATGGGATACATGATGTTTCTCTGTTTGTACATGGCGTAAAGGCATACCATTTGTGTAATCATAAATTTACATAGGGTAATGTTGTTTGATTCATTCTGTTATTTTTTCCCTTCCCCCCCACCTCTCCCACCCCTCTTTTCCCTCTATACAGTCCTTCCTTTCTCCATTCTTGCCCCCCTCCCTAACCCTAAATCTAACCCTACCACTAACCCCTCCCACCCCCGATTATGTGTCATCATCCACTTATTAGCGATATCATTTGTCCATTGGTTTTTTTGAGATTGGCTTATCTCACTTAGCATGATATTCTCCAGTTTCATCCATTTGCCTGCAAATGCCATAATTTTATCATTCTTTATGGCTGAATAATATTCCATTGTATATATATATACCACATTTTCTTTATCCATTCATCAATTGAAAGACATCTAGGTTGGTTCCACAATCTGGCTATTGTGAACTGAGCAGCTATGAACATTGATGTGGTTGTATCTCTGTAATATGCTGATTTTAAGTCCTTTGGGTATAGGCCAAGGAGTGGAATAGCTGGGTCAAATGGTGGTTCCATTCCAAGTTTTCTAAGGAGTCTCCACACTGCTTTCCAGAGTGGCTGCACTAATTTGCAGCCCCACCAGCAATGTATGAGTGTACCTTTCTCCCCACATCCTCGCCAACACCTGTTGTTGCTTGTATTCTTGATAATCGCCATTCTCATTGGGGTGAGATGGAATCTTAGGGTGGTTTTGATTTGCATTTCTCTTATTACTAGAGATGTTGAACATTTTTCCATATGTTTGTTGATTGCTTGTAGATCTTCTTCTGTGAAGTGTCTATTCATTTCCTTAGCCCATTTGTCGATTGGATTATTTGCATTCTTGGTGTAGAATTTTTTGAGTTCTTTATAGATTCTGGAGATTAGCGCTCTATCTGAAGTATGATTGGCAAAGATTTTCTCCCACTCTGTAGGCTCTTTCTTTGCATTGCTGATAGTTTCCTTTGCTGAGAGAAAGCTTTTTAGTTTGAATCTATCCCAGTTATTAATTCTTGCTTTTATTTCTTGTGCTATGGGAGTCCTGTTGAGGAAGTCTGGTCCTAAGCTGACATGTTGAAGCTCTGGACCTACTTTTTCTTCTATAAGATGCAAGGTCTCTGGTCTGATTCTGAGATCCTTAATCCATTTTGAGTTTAGTTTTGTGCATGGTGAGAGATATGGGTTTAGTTTCATTCTGTTGCATATGGATTTCCAATTCTCCCAGCACCATTTGTTGAAGAGGCTATCTTTTCTCCATTGCATATTTTTGACCCCTTTGTCTAGTATGAGAAAATTGTATTTATTTGGGTTTGTGTCCGTGTCCTCTATTCTGTACCATTGATCCACCTTTCTATTTTGGTACCAATACCATGCCGTTTTTGTTACTATTGCTTTGTAGTAGAGTTGAAGATCTGGTATTGCGATACGCCCTGCTTCACTCTTTCTGCCAAGGATTGCTTTAGCTATTCTGGGTTTTTTATTCTCCCAGATGAATTTCATAATTTCTTGCTCTATTTCTGTAAGGTACATCCTTGGGATTTTAATTGGAATTGCATTGAATCTGTATAGAACTTTTGGTAGTATGGCCATTTTGACAATATTAATTCTTCCTATCCAAGAACATGGGAGATCTTTCCATCTTCTAAGGTTTTCTTTAATTTCTTTCTTTAGTGTTCTGTAGTTCTCACTGTAGAGGTCTTTCACCTCTTTTGTGAGATTGATTCCTAAGTATTTTATTTTTTTCGAAGCTATTGTGAATGGGGTAGTTTTCCTGATTTCTCTTTCTGAAGATTCATAGCGTATGTATAAAAATGCCTTAGATATATGTGCATTGATCTTATATCCCGCTACTTTACTGATTTCACTTAGGAGATCTAAAAGTTTTCTGGTGGAATTTCCTGGTTCCTCTAAGTATACAATTGTATCATCAGCAAATAGGGATAGTTTGAGTTCTTCTTTTCCTATTTGTATCCCTTTAATTTCTTTGGTCTGTCTAATTGCTCTGGCTAGAGTTTCAAGGACGATATTGAATAGAAGTGGTGAAAGAGGGCATCCCTGCCTTGTTCCAGTTTTTAGAGGGAATGCTTTCAGTTTTTCACCATTTAGAATGATATTAGCCATGGGCTTAGCGTAGATGGCCTTTACAATGTTAAGGAATGTTCCCACTATCCCTATTTTTTCTAGTGTCCTGAGCATGAAGGGGTGCTGTATTTTATCAAATGCTTTTTCTGCATCTATTGAAATAATCATGTGATTCTTGACTTTAAGTCTATTGATATGGTGAATGACATTTATTGATTTCCTGATGTTGAACCAACCTTGCATCTCTGGGATGAAACCCACTTGATCATGGTGCACTATCTTTTTAATATGTTTTTGTATGCAATTTGCTAAAATTTTGTTGAGAATTTTTGCGTTGATGTTCATTAAGGATATTGGTCTGAAATTTTCTTTCCTCGATGTGTCTCTGTCTGGTTTAGGTATCAGGGTAATATTGGCTTCATAGAATGAGTTTGGGATGGTTCCCTCCTCTTCTATTTTATGGAATACTTTGAGAAGTATTGGAATGAGCTCTTTAACGGTTTTGTAGAACTCGGTTGAGAACCCATCAGGTCCTGGACTTTTCTTTGTTGGTAGGCTTTTGATGACTTCTTCTATTTCATTACTTGAAATTGGTCTATTTAAATTGTGTATGTCCTCCTCGTTCAGTTTAGGCAATTCATATGTCTCTAGAAACCTGTTGATGTCTTCGAAATTTTCTATTTTGTTGGAGTATAGATTTTCAAAATAGCTTCTAATTATGTTTTGTATTTCAGTCGTGTCTGTTGTGATATTTCCTTGTTCATTCCGAATTTTAGTGATTTGGGTTTTCTCTTGTCTTCTCTTTGTTAGTGTGGCTAAAGGTTTATCAATTTTGTTTATTTTTTCGAAGAACCAACTATTTTGTCAATTTTTTGTATTGTTTCTTTTGTTTCAATTTCATTGATTTCAGCTCTGAGTTTAACTATTTCCTGTCTTCTACTACTTTTGGTGTTGGTCTATTCTTTTTCTAGGGCTTTGAGCTGTAGTGTTAGGTCGTTTATTTTTTGAGTTTTACTTCTTTTATTAAATGCGCTCCATGAAATAAATCTTCTTCTAAGTACTGCTTTCATAGTGTCCCAGAGATTTTGATATGATGTTTCTTTGTTCTCGTTTACCTCTAAGAATTTTTTAATTTCCTTCCTAATATCTTCTGTTATCCATTCATCATATAATAGCATATTGTTTAATCTCCAGGTGTTGGAGTAGTTTCTGTTTTTTACTCTTTCATTTATTTCTAACTTCAATCCATTATGATTTGATAGAATACAAGGTAGTGTCTCTATCTTCTTGTATTTGCTGACATTAGCTTTGTGGCATAATATATGGTCTATTTTAGAGAAGGATCCATGTGCTGCTGAGAAGAAAGTGTATTCGCTCTTGGTTGGATGGTATATTCTATAAATGTCTGTTAAGTCTAAATTATTGATTGTGTTATTGAGATCTAGGGTTTCTTTGTTCAATTTTTGTTTGGAAGATCTGTCCAGTGGTGAGAGAGGCGTGTTAAAATTACCTAGTATTATGTGTTATGGTCTATTTGGTTTCTAAAATTGAGAAGGATTTGTTTAACATACATGGATGAGCCACTGTTTGGGGCATAGATGTTTATGATTGTTATATCTTGCTGATTTATGCTTCCCTTAAGCAGTATGAAATGTCCTTCTTTATCCCTTCTGACTAACATTGGCTTGAAGTCCACATTATCTGAAAAGAGGATGGATACTCCAGCTTTTTAGCTGAGTCCATGTGCATAGTATGTTTTTCCCCATCCTTTCACCTTTAGTCTATGGGTATCTCTTTCTATGAGGTGAGTCTCTTGCAGGCAACATATTGTTGGATCTTTCTTTTTAATCCAATCTGCCAGTCTATGTCTTTGATTGATGAATTCAGGCCATTAACATTCAGGGTTATTATTGAGATATGATTTGTATTCCCGGTCATTTGGTTCATATTTAAAATTTTATTTATTTATTTATTTATTTTTGATACATCTTGGTTCCTCCTTTATTTGACAGTTCCTTTAGGGTAATTCCTCCCTTTGCTGATATGCTTCTTTGTTTTTTTATCTCTTCCTCATGAAATATTTTGCTGAGAATGTTCTGTAATGCTGGCTTTCTTTTTGTATATTCTTTTAGCTTTTGTTTATCATGGAAGGATTTTATTTCGTCGTCAAATCTGAAGGTAAGTTTTGCTGGGTATAAGATTCTTGGTTGGCATCCATATTCTTTTAGGGCTTGAAAAATATTATTCCAGGCCCTTCTAGCTTTTAAGGTCTGGATTGAAAAATCTACTGATATCTGTATTGGTTTCCCACTGAATGTAATTTGGTTCTTTTCTCTCACAGCCTTTAAGACTCTGTCTTTATTTTGTATGTTAGGTATTTTCATTATAATGTGCCTTGGTGTGGGTCTGTTGTAATTTTGTGTATTTGGAGTCCTATAAGTCTCTTGAACTTGATTTTCCATTTCATTCTTCAGATTTGGGAAATTTTCTGAAATTATCTCATTGAATAGGTTGTTCATTCCTTTGGTTTGTTTCTCTAAGCCTTCCTCAATCCCAATAATTCTCAAATTTGGCCTTTTCATGATATCCCATAGTTCTTGCAGATTCTGTTCATGATTTCTTACCATCTTCTCTGTTCAACTTTGTTTTTGAGGTTAAATATTTTGTCTTCAATATCTGAAGTTCTGTCTTCCAGGTGTTCTATCCTATTGGTTGTGCTTTCTATGGAGTTCTTAATTTGGTTTATTGTTTCCTTCATTTCAAGGATTTCCGTTTGGTTTTTTTCAATATCTCTAACTCTTTATTGAAATGATCTTTTGCTTCCTGAATTTGCTCTGTTAACTGTCGATTGGTGCGATCATTCAATGCCTGCATTTGCTCTTTCATCTCATCATTCAATGCCTGCATTTGCTCTTTCATCTCATCGTTTGCTTCCCTAATCATTTTAATTATGTATATTCTGAACTCCCTTTCTGTCATTTCTTCTGCCATGCTGTCGTTGGATTTTATTGATGTAACATCTAGATTTGTTTGGGGCATTTTCTTCCCTTGTTTTCTCATATTGTTCAGGAATCAGTGGGTCATTAAGATATTGCAGATTTCCTCTATCGACTTATAATGTCCCTGAAGATTGCTAGTATATCCCCTCTTATCCTTCAGTAGCCTGAAGTCTTGGAGGAAGTTGATAATGCGGAGCTCCATGAAGAAGCTGCCTCTCTAGGGGTGGTGACCCTCAGGTGGGGTATATTCCCTGCTAGTGGGCAGAGGTGCCTCCACTTGTTGACCAATGGTCATCCAAGGGGGAACTAGGCTGCAGGCTGAGGCAAGTCCTGATTGTGCCTGTGTCTCTGGTTTTACCGTCCCTGTGGGAAAACCTCACCCGGCAGGGAAGACTCACTCGGTGGGGACGTTTCGCTGGTCAGTTGCCCTCCTAGAGGTTCCCCTCAATCTACAACTACTGCCTGGGCTGGGCTGTCTTCCTCTGCAACGTTCCCAGTGGCCCGGACCTACCTCCTGGGCCTGGGAGCCTCACCCTCTGCAGACAAATCTCCTTAGGCTGCCTCTCCTCAGAGAATCTGTCCGCAGTCCTGGAACCTTCGCTCCGCCCCTAGGCGTGTCTCTGTGCGGCTCTTCCAGCAAGAAGCCACCTAGCTCCTGGGACCCTGCTCTGCACCTAATCGCCTGGCTATGCGGCCCCTCCTCTGAGCCACCACCTGGAGCCCCGTACAATAGCTCTGATACCCAGAGACCCGCCACACACCTCCTCCTCCGGACAGCGGCCGGGTTTCCGACGCAGTCACCAGGAGCCCAAGCAATTCACTTCGCATCTCCTCCTCCCGCCAACCGCCCGCAGCCCTAGGCAGTCACTCCAAGTCCAAGTGACCCGCCCTGTTCCTCCTCCTCCTCCTCGGGTAGCCCCCCCCCCGGGTGTTCAGGAGCGGTGGCTCCGAGACCAAGTGACCCACCATGCTCCTCCTCCAGGCAGGCCACCGGTGTTCAGGAGCGGTTGCTTTTAGTCCAATCAACTCACCACTCGCCTCCTCCTCTGGCAACGCCTGTGGCTCTGATGCAGTCACTACTAGACCAAGCGACCCACCACACTTCTCCTCTTCCTCCGGGCAACCCCCTGGTGTTCAGAAGCAGTCGTTCTGGGTCTCGCCACGCAGCTCCTCCTCAGGCAGCCACCCGGAGCCCCAGTAGTTGCTCCGAGTCCAAGCGCTGTGCTGAGCCGCCTCCTCTATGATGATCCCAGTTGTCCATGTTTACCGCTCCAGTGGGGGGGGCCATCTTTTTTTTTTTTTTTTTTTTTTTTTTTTTTTTTAAAAAAAGTAGAATGACTGTTACAGTTTGGACCTGGAATGAGTTTTGGAGACCCTGAAACTCATGTGTTGAAGGCTTGGACCTTAGCTGGTAGTGCTAAGGATTTGGAGCTTAGTTGGAGGAAGTAGATCTTCAGAGGTCTGTCCTACAAGAGTATACCTTGTCCCTGGTGTTCTCCACCCCCACCTTCTCATTTGATCTATTTCTTTCCTCCCCTGTCTCCCATTCTCCTTTCAGATTTCTATAAGGACAACAGCATTATTCTACCATGCCCTCTCCTACATGATACTCTGTTTCAACATAGGCCCAGAAATAATGGTGCCAAGTAACCATGGACTGAAACATTTAAACTGTGAGACAAAATAAATCTTTCCTTCTTTAAGTTGTTTATCTCAAGTATTTTGTCATAGTGATGGAAAATTGACTAATATAATATCCAAGATAACATATATGAGGTGGTATCTAATTGTGGTTTTAATTTACATTTCACTGATGGTTACAGATTTAAGTATTTGTTCCCATATCAATTGATCATTTATATATCTTCTTTTGAGAAATGTCTATTCTTGTCATTTTCTCATTTTCTCATTGTTTCTTTTTTTATTGAGTAGTTTAAGTTCCTTGTATATTTTGAATATTAGCTCCTTATCTGATATGGATTTGCAAATATTTTCTTCCAGTCTGTGGGTTATCTCTTCACTCTTAATTTTGTTTCTTTGCTATGCAAAAGCTTTTTAGTATAGTGTAATCTCATTTGGGGATTTTTGCAAGTTTTGCTTGTGCATTTGGAATTGTAACCAAGAAATTTCTGCCAAGATCAGGGTCATAGATTTCTCCCCCTATGTTTTCTAGTAGTTTCAATAGTTTTAGTCTTACATTCAAGTCTTTAATCTATTTTGAGTCAATTTTTAGATAGGGGTTGAGATAAAGTTCTGTTTCTAGATTTCTTTATGTGAATATTGAGCTTTCTCAATACATTTGCTGAAGAGACTGTTCTTTTTCTATGGTGTGTTCTTGGCACTTTTTTGGAAAATCAGTTGATCCTAGATGTGTGGGTTTATTTGGGGCTTAGTATCATAGTCCATTGACTTATGTGTTTTCTATGCCAGTACTATATGGGTTTGATTACTATGGTTTTCTAGTGTGTTTTGAAATCTGATAGTGTGAGGCCTCTAGCTTTGTTTTGTGGTTAAGATTGTTTGACAACATAATTTTCCTATGTTCATATTTGAATACATGACCAGTGAAACTCTACTTCATGTACAACCAAAAGAATGGGATCCTAATTAGAATGAGTTATACTTCATGTATGTATAATATGTAAAAATACACTCTAGTGTCATGTATATCTGAAAAGAACAAATAAAATAAAGACTGTTTGACAGTTTATAGTGGTTTGTGGTTCCATACAAATTATAGGATGTATTTTTCTATTTCTGTGAAAACTGCCACTGGAATTTTTATAGAGCTCACATTACATCTGTAGATTGCTTGGAGTAATGTTAGCATTTTAACAATATCAATTCTTCTAATCCATGAATTTGGGATATTTTTCCATTTGTGTTATCTTCAGTTTCTTTTATCGATATTTTATAGTTTTCAACGCACAGATATTTTACTTCTTTGGCTAAAATTGTAGGTATTTTATTTTTTGATGGTATTATGAATGAGATTATTTTCTTAATTTGTTTTTCACTTAGTTTGTTCTTGTATAGATGCATTTTTGATTTTTATAAATCAGTTTTTGGGGAGTTACTGGAGACTTAACCCAGGAACTACATTCCCAGACTTTTTGTGTTTTTATTTTGAGCCAAGTTGCTCAGGGCCTTGCTAAGTTGCTGAGACTGGCTTTGAGCTTGCAGTCTCCTGCCTGAGCCTCTCAAGTGGCTGGGATTATAGGCTTGTGCTACCATGTCCAGCTATAAATTGATTTTTTTATCTTATAACTTTAATAAGCAAGTTTATTATTTCTAGAAGTTTTTTTATTGAGTTTTTAGAATTTTCTAAAACTCTTTAGAATGTATCATCTACCAACCTAAGCAATATTAGTTCATGCTTTCCTGTTTGGATGCATTTTATTTCTTTCTTTTGACTAACTGCTTTGGCTAGAATTTACAATACAGTGCTGTGTTAAATAAAAGTACTGCGAGTAGACTGGGTTAATTAAGTACTTGGCATATGTACAAATACATATTTTTCATCAAGTTTCAACCATTATTTCTTTGAATAACTTTCAATCCCTTTCTCCTTTTCTTTTTCTTTTCTCTTATTTTTATGGGGCGCAACTTAAGAACAGACCGATCACCACTGAGAAGTCCAAATTTGAGAGTCTTTATTAAGCTGGCCAGCTGACTGTCTCACACAATGCCCAAAAAAATGGCTATTGGGAGAACAGCCCCGACCACAGGGTTGTAGGGGTTCATATACCAAAAATCACATTAATCATAAGTGTCTGTTGCTATGATTCAAAATTACACATTAACATCATGAGATCATCCACAGAGGGGGAAGTGGGTCAGAATGACCCTTACCTAGGTACAAACTAAAGAATGGTTGCTAACATCCATACAATCACTGTTCACACAGTACATTGTTTAGGAGCAATAGGAATCAAGAGAGAGCAATTCTTTACTACATAGGAGTTGCCATTGTATATTATTAAACATGCCACACCAAGTAACTAATGATGGGCACAGAGGCGGGGTGTTCCCATGGGAGAAGCTTATTTCCTACATAACATGGAGTCTCAGAGCAAAATGGAGTCTGTTTAGTCATTTTCCTTAGAGTCTGGCCTATAACATTCTCATGGAGTCAGATCTGTCAGTCCATCACATTATTACACTATGTCGATAGACTTGATGTCATCTCTGAGGTCCTGATTATTTCCTTTCACTTTTTTTTCTTCTTCAGATAATTTCTATTGGTCTATATTTTGTGAAAAATTTTAATGTTAAATTATCACTAATATAGTACAGAGTGCATGAAAACACTTACGTATTTGAAATTTCAGAGATGGATTGGACAACATCCTAGAGTTGGTGGTTATCGGTTCCATCTTTCCCTGGGAGCACTATTGGAGAAATATCTGAAATCCTCTTCATGAATCCTTCCGGGATAAGTGGTATCATCTGCCCCAGCCTGCCAACACTCTAGACACTGTTTCAGATACTTTTCTTCTGCTCAGCCATTTTGGCATCAAGCCCTGAGAAATCTATTTTGCAGCATTTTATATCCAACCCCTTTTTATCTTCCTTGTTCAGCTCAGGTCAGCTCTGTGAACCAGTCTTTCAATAGTTCATTGTTTCATTATCTCTAGTATGTCCCTTTATAGTTCCACTCTCTATGCTGATGATATTAGAGTGAAAAGAAAATCTAAATACTTACACATCACTTACAGTATTACTCTTCTCTTTTTCTCTACCTGAGTTGCTCTCCTGTTCAAATTATTCCAGAAAAACTTGCCGACTTCCAGAACCCCTGGTTATGCTCCTTTCTTTAACACTCTGAGGCTTTTACCTTCTTTCACTCTGCCTGAGATGTTATTTCCATACCCATTATTTCCTAACCTGGAGAATCCTCCTTCCTAATTCAGTTCTAGCACCATCTCTTCTCTCCTAGAAAATTTTCTCCAATATTAGATAATTTTTCTCACCCTTGAGATCATTGTTTGCCACAAAATCACCTGTGCATACCTCCCCCACTTGATTGTGATCCATGAGAGGATAAATATTGTCTACAGTCATTGTTAAAACATATGCTTTTATGATACATACATTAGTTGAGGTTGCAATATGCTCAAAGATCAAAGTCTCTTTCTTTCTTTTTAATATATATGCATATATTTTATATATATAAGTATATATTTTTTTTCAGAAGCGAGATCAAACCCAGGTCTCACACATACTAGGCAAACACTTTACCACTTAGTTACACCCTCAGCCCATAGTCTTTTTCTAGGATCCAGAAAAGCAAAATACACAGCTCCATGTTTTTTTAAGTCAAAATCCAAGTTATCATAGTTGCTGTTAATGAATAGCAGCAAAACTATGAATACAACTCAAATGTGCATATGAGAAAACTTACAAATTCATCGATGTGCAAATTATGCCTATTGAACCTAGCCTAGAATCCAGTTTATAAGATATACAATGAAGTTTTAAAAATTTATTTCCTACATTCTTGGCGATGTTCCTTAATCTGATAAATTCTGACCACCATATTTGTGATATCAGAGAAAATGTTAAAATAATTTTGAATATGTATCCTCTAAAATAAATATTTGCTTCATATAGCTTATGATGTCAAATATTTTCTGCTGATATCATCAATATTGTCAAGAGATAATATCAGAAGAAAACCTTTTGGCATCATAAGCCATATAATGTCAAAATATTGCCAATAATAAAGATTCTAAAATAAACTCAAGATTCCTCTGGAAAAAAAAAAAAAGTTGCTTCCAAGACAGTGAGCTCACAAAACAATGAAGAACACTGTTAGGCACACTCAGTGTAGCAGAAACATAGTCCCACTGTGGGATCTGGGGCAGGAGGGTATGCTTAAACTTTAACATAAATCTTTAGGAATTAGAAGCTTTTTTTTTTTTTTACTTTACTTACTATTATGGATTTCATAAATAACAGAAGAGAAATTGGACACAGTTTATGATAAGCCTTGGGAACTTTTACTTTTTCATAAAGCAAACTTGTAAATCTTTTGTTTTGACTTTTCCTTCTAATCCTCCCTCTGTCTGTTGAAGAGATATTGGATTCTTCCAAATTTTTAGTTGGTGGATGGCTTCTAAACTGACTGGACTCTCCAGGCTGGTAGTTCATGTAGTTCACTGAGTTTATGACTTTCCCAACTTTGAAAATCTTAGCAAGTTCATGTTTCACATTTTTCATTCAAGGAACAGGTAAACTTTGAGAAGTTTACTATTCTCAACTGTACATTCTTGAAAAGAATTGTGAGCAAAGCAGGGATCTAGAATAAGGCTGATCTCTATACTTTGGCAGCTTTTTTACATTGCTCTCCCAATTACCATCCCCATGACCTGTTGGCTTGATCAGATAGATGAGCTACTGATATTTAAAGGTGACCTCTCAGATCTACTTTCCTATTTTTGTGACTCTTGAGCATTGACTGATTCTATAGGTCTTTTTTTGAAGTAATTTATTCTTTCTTTTTGAAGCTGCTGTTGAGCTCATATAATGGATTTTTTATTTTGGTTATTACACTTTTTAATTCTAAAATTTTCACTTGATGTTTGTATACAATTTCCTCCTTTTAAATTGACATTTCCTATCTGATAAATCATTGTTGTCAAATTTCCCCTATCTTTTAAATCACAGTTCCCTTTCATCTTTATGCTTATTTATAATAACTTATTTGAAGTCTGTCAGCTAAATCCAGTATGTGCACCCTCTCAGTAAATTCTTAGGATGTTTTCATTTTCATTCTAGTAGGGATCACATTTTTCTATTTCTTTGCATGCCTTGGAATTTTTGTTGTTGTTGTTGAAAAATGGACATTTTATTGAATAGGTTGTGACAACTCTGGCTTCTATTTTTTTTTTTTCTTCTTTACGAGTTATTTTAACTTCTGTTTTCTCATTTTTTTAAACTACTAGGCATTATCTGCTGAATATTTCCACCTACAGTATATAGGGGACAATATGTCTCCTTAGCTTTATTTTTTTCATGTGTATTGTTAGGAGTAACATCTATATTAGCTTGTCTTAATCATTGGCTGGATGGTTACAAATGCCTTGAGCTGGTTAGCCTTTACCTTCTGCCAGCAAATCTGTGTATGTGTTGGAAATCTCATTTTTGTGGAGTTCTTATATTTTTTCAGAGCTTCTTATATTTTTTCTATAAGTGTGAGCAGATTCCCAGTCAACCCGTGGAGTATATGGGTCTTCTGAGGTCACCAATGCAGTGGCACTGCAGAAGACATGTTTGGGTGACCCTAAGATGGTGGCTGGCGTTGAGCTAAGAAGTGGCGCATAATTAATGTTAACACTGCGTGATCTATTTTTTGCCTGATTAGTTAATGTCTCCTTTGTGCTAGTGGTCAACAGATATTCCTCATTCTTTCTTGATTGGTACCGAGGGGCGTGCCTCAATTGTGCTAATCCTAAGCTGATTGGCTGCCTTAGGTATATAAGACACACCTATAGGACGCACCAGGGATAACCGGATAAGCAGCTAGCAGAAAGGATAAGCCACACCTCTAGATCGCTGGGCGGAGGATAAGCAGCACCTCTGAATGATGGCAGAACGCAGGTTGCAGATTGCAGAACGGAGAAGTAAAGCCACACCTCTAGATAGCAGAGTGAAGGACGCAGGATGCAGGATGCACCTTTAAGAAGAAGCAGCAGAACTAAGAAGATATAGATCTCTAAAGTGTAGTCTCTCTCTTAAGCAAAGTCTCTCTTTCTTTCTTTATGCAAAACCTCTCTCTCTCTCTCTCTCTCTCTCCTCTCAAAGCAAGTAAGCCTCATTTCCTCTATCCTCTATAAACAAGCAAACAAGCAAGAAAGCAGCCCACTAAAGAGAAAGATAGTAGCTCAGTTTCCAGTCCACCTCCGATAAATACCCGCACAATTGTTGCTGCAGGCGGCAACAGCACAAGGCCTCCAAGTCAGTCAGAGATTTGTAGACAGCCTAGCTAACTCCTCTAAGACTCTCTTCATTTTCAGGAACATCCTGCTAAATTTCTTTCTAGGCATTGGTTTCCTATTGACCCTAACCTCTTCCCAAACCTCCAGCTTGTATAGTTGTGTTTGTTCCCCATTTTTCTAGCAAATGTTCTCCTTTTACTCACAAGGCCTCTATGTGTGAAATCTTCTCACTTGGATCAAAATTACATCAGCCCTGCCCATCAGAAAAGATGTTCGTTTTCATAGCCAGCACCACTCTGGTAGAACCACAGCCCTAACGGGAATGGGAGGAAGATGGCGGCAACCCCAGGCAAATAGGTCACCATCTCCCACTGTTCTTTCCCTCAATTCAGTAATTTCTCAGGAACAAATATATCAGAATTAATGATTTGTTTTTGGCTGATTTTCAGAACCCTGAAATGTTTGGTCAACTGAATCAAATTTTATAAGCTTTCTATGGGAAAAGATTTGCCAACTTCCTGCCATTGTTAGAAATCTCATTCTTTCTGCTTTGGTTCTAGTACTCAAACTGGTTGTCATGTCTCTCTACTCTTTAATCCATGGCAGTAACCTTACCATCCTTCATTTCTTATCTTTTATGATAGTCATATTGTGAATGGGGGTTAATTTTGATTCCTCCCTTTTCCTTATCACTCCATTCAGTAAATATCATTTTGTTTATTTTCCCCAAAAGTAGTTCAATCCACTTCTGTTCATTTTTTAAAATTTGTTTTTATTGTACACAAATGGGGTACATCTTGTTTCTCTGTTTGTACATGAAGTAGAGGTGTACCATTTGTGCAATCATACATTCACATAGGGTAATGGTGTTTGATTCATTCTGTTATTTTTTCCTCCCCCCCCCCCCATTTTCCCTCTACACAGTCCCTCCTTCCTCCATTCTTGCCCCCCTCCCACGCCCTACTATGTGTCATAATCCGCTTAACAGAGAGATCATTCGTCCTTTGGTTTTTTGAGATTGGCTTCTCACTTAGCATGACTTCTGTTCATTTTTATTGTCACCATTCTAATCCACTTCATTGCTATTTCCTTTTCAATTCACTGCAATAATATGCCTCTCTACCTCCACTTATTCTTCCCAGAGTTCATTCTTCAAACAATAGACAGAATGACTTTTTAAAAAATGGTCCTGTGCTTTTTCTATGTTTAGGTAGTATTTCTAAGCAATAGCAAAACTACATATATTAATTATATAATATGTATATGTTGCCTATGTAGATTTTTAAGTCTACAGTATTAAACATATTCACTTCGTTATGAAAAATTTTTATTATTTTTAAATCATGAGGTAAGTATCATTTTACTTTTTTTTTTTTTTCTTTTGCTTTCTTCCAAGGTGCTGGGGATTTGAACCTGGGCCCCTGCACACGCTCGGCAAGGGCTCTACAGGCCAAGCTACTCACCCGCTTCATTTTACTTTTATTTATAACTTTTTTAGTTTTTATTTTATCTCTTCTATGTGTAAAATCCAAACACATTGTCATGGCCTCTAAGTCCAGATACTATCTTACTGAAGTGTACCTCTTCAATTCCCTCTCCTAACATCTCCCTTATTTTCTATACTCATTTGAACTTGTCTTTCAGGTCTGTAAATTTGCCACATTTTGTCTCACCTCTGTACCTGTTTTGTACTTAAATATTTTCATTCTTCATCACTACCTACTTTTCATTCTTCACAAATGAGCTTCATTGTCAGCTCCTCTGGGAGGAACTTTTACAGTTTCATCTCATTTAAAATTGTCCACTCCTCAACTAATTAGCATCTGGTATGTTTCCCATATCATTATTTCATGATAAATGAAATACTATATTTCTTATAGTAGATGACTCCATTGTTTATTTGTTCACTTGTTATTATCTCCTCTACTCAAAAAAAAAAAAAATCTGCTTCACTTAAGAAGAGCTAGATCTCCAATACTTTTGACAGTATAGCAGAAGCTCCTTATTCTATTTTCCATTAAGTGAAACAGAAAATATGCCATTTTCATTTTGTTATTTTGAGAAACAGTGGTTAAGGAAATCCCAAAATACTTATGCTAAAAGTAACAACTTGAATAGGTCTACACATAATTTCTCTTAGTGTTTTTTCCTTGTGTTTTTCAACAGTTTTCATGTTAGTTAGTGATTGGCTTTATATTTGTATTGTACAAATAAAGAATTAAACCAGACTTGATTAATAAAAAGAATTTCAAAATAGGAAAACATTAGCATGTAATTGTTTTATCTCTTATTCTTACTTAAACAAACTGCATAATAATTTGAAGTTCAAATTGTCAGTTTAAAACTTGGAATAATACAGGCACATAACTTAGGAACATTTTTCTGAACCCAAGAGACATAAAATGAATGCAGATCTCTTATTTCTACAAAGAAAATCATTTATGTCACCTACCATATGTGGAAAAAAAAAAGACTCATTAATGTTATTCATGTGCCAGAAACCAGAGCATAGCAGTACCTTATAGCAAATCTGCAATCCTAGTCATTTTATTTTTTCTGAAGAAAGTTTAGTAGGTATTTTAATCAGTTTTTCTCTTGTTTCATGAAAAACTTTCCATGTAGACATTTTAAAAATCTTGGTTTCTAAGGAGGAAATATATGAAGCTGCAACTTAGTGACTACTAATTCATTTAATCTATAAATCAGTGGGAACAGAAAATAATACATATCATTTCTAGAGCTTACAACTTCCATAAATAAAAATTTCATTTTCTAGTACTGACAACCTGAGTTTCTGCGATAGTAGCAAGCCCTCACCATGTCACTCGCTCTTGATGACTGAAGTAAATATTAAAGCCAGCACACTTGATAGATCTACAGTGGGCCTCTTTTCCTCTCAGCTTTTGAAATGAAATAAGAGCTCAATAAAATGGCAGACCACAATTCTTTTGTTCAGATGCATACAGTATATCTTTGGATATGTACAGAATATTCATTTCTTCCAAATGTTTTATTGACCGTGGTGCTTGGGGAATGAAAAAACAAAAAGAGTAGCAGCTGAAGTGCTGACATATTTACAGGAGGATTTAGAAAGTATAAAGTTTATGGGAAACTATTATCAAGAATAACATTTAATCTGGATTTTTTTTTTTTTTTTTACATTGTCACAACTAGGACTGATTAGGCTCTGAAAACATTCAGGTGCTTTTCACTGAGAAACAGAATTAAAGTCTAAGAGACACTTAGGCTTGGGGGTTTAATTCCAAGCAGTCCCTCTTCTGAAATTTGAACTTGGATCCTATCCAGGTTTTCCCCGTCTCATTGCAAATCACCATTATATATTACAGTAGCAGTCATGCAAATTAACACATTCCTACGTGTTCAGGGCACTCAATGAAGCCTATGAGTATAAAATAAGATAGCATAACTTCTACTTTTTTCATATATGTAATTTGTTAAAATTTTCAATGTATTTTTCAAGGGAGAGAGAAGTTGGGTTTATTTCTGAATCAGGTGCACATATACTTTAATGTATTGAATCAGAAAATGAGAACTAATTTCAGAAAGGGGAAAAGGACTTGAAAGGGTAATAGAAGATGTATTCTTGTTATAAACTCCATAAATTTAGGCATAAAGTAGAACTTGCTGGCACATTTAATATGGTAGTTGAGAAGATAGTTGACTTCAAACAAGCTTAGTTCTAATGTCTTAAGCCCCTGGGCTGCTATAACAGAATATCTTAAGCTGGTAATACGTAACAGAAATTTGTTACTTTACATTTCTGGAGGCTGGGAAGTACAAGATCAAGGGGCTAGATTTAGTATTTGGTGAGAACCTGTTCCTCATAGATGGTCCCTTCTTCATATCTGTCTACACAGGGCAGAAGGACAGACAAGTTCTCTCAGGTCTCTTTTATAAGAGCACTAAATCCCATTAATCAACCTCCCCAAATCCCCACCTCTTAAAACAACCATTTGGAGAGGTTAGGTTTCAACATATGAATTTGGCAGACACAAACATTCAGAACATAGCATCCAGAGACCCAGCTCCAGAGACCCAAACAAGGTTATCTTTTTCTTTGTTCTACTTTTCTTGGTTTGTTAATGCTAAGGTCTGAATGTTTGTGTCTTCCGTTCCCAAGTGCATATTTGAAGTCTTAACCCCCAAAGTGATATGTTAGGAGGTGAGGAAGCCCCAAAATGATATATTGGAGGTAATTAGATTATTGGATAGAGTCTTCCTGAGTGGGTTAGTGTCTTTATAAAAGAGAACTGAGAAAAGGCTCCACAAAGACCCCTCACCTCTTCTACCTAGGAAGACACAGGAAGAAGGCACCATATAGAAGTCAGAGAGTGGGCCCTCACAAAATCTGCCTTGCTTTTGGACTTTTAAGCCTCTATAACTGTGAGGAATAAAGTTCTGTTGTTTATAAGCTACCTAATATGTGGCATTTGTTACAGCAACCTATGCAGGCTAAGGCAGTGGGTGTCTTTCTTGTAGCAAATTCCCACTAATGATATGTAAAGAAGCTGGTGCCTGATGCATCCAGTCTCAATCTACCTATTCTACAATCCAGAAGAAATTTTGTCCTTAACAAGTCGTTCATTCCAAAATAATTTATTGCATAAGTATTATATGCCAGACCTCTTTTATTGGGAAGAGACGAAAAACACATGAAACCACCAGACAGGTATAATTGTATGCCCAAATCTCCCTTTTCTTTTCTCTGGAAACATAGCTTCAGTACTACTGTCAGATGAACTTTGAGAGTCCTCTTTTTTACTTAAGCTATTGATGGCTTTGAAGATGGAAGAGGGCCATGTGCCAAAAATGTGGGCAGCCTCTAAGCTGAAAAAGGCAAACAACAGATTCTCCCCTAAAACTTCCAGCAGGAAGGCAGCCTTGCCTGCACCTGAATGCCCATTTCAGACTTGTGTTCTAGAGAACTAAACGGTAACAAATTTTGCTTTTTTGTAAGCACTAAACTTGCAGTAATTTGTAACAGCAGCAATAGGAAACAACATACCTTTAATGTGCAATCATTGCTGTCCTCATAAACAGCTTCATTAATTCATGCCTTCTCCTTCCTTTTCATGTCTTCTTTCCGTCTTTTACTTATCTCTCTCATGCAAACAAACAAACAAACAAAGTCCTTCCCCATGGAGACTTACCTATTATTATACCTTGACCTTTCCCACACTGAATTTGTCAACCTCAGGGCAAGCAATTCTTATCAATCCTAGATATATTACTTAGGGATTAATGGTGAACATTAAATGTTGTTTTAAAAAAATTTCACTTTTTAAATTGTACTTCCAATTTTACAGATCTGCAGCATGACTGCTTTCTGTTTTATGACTCTGTTTTTTTTAAAGTATGTTTTGATTTTGTCTAATATCATTCATTCAGTAAATACATATTTATTGAGTACCAATTATGTGTAGGTCCTAATCTTATGTATTGCATCAGATTTATTTATATCTATCTATCTAAAGAATGTCTAGATGGTAGAACTGAGAGAAAAGTCATCTTCCAGTATAACACATGAACTTCTTGTTCTAATAAACAAAATATAAGCACTGAGAAATCTGTTTAGAAAGGAATTTGTTAGACACAGCTGTTATTTAGTAAGAATTAAAGAAAAGTAAAAAGTAATAAGACAGTGATTCCCTACTGCCCTATTTTTTTTAGGCCTGTCTACACAAATTACATTCTAATTTTATTGTATTTTTTAAAGAAACAAATATTTGCCTCCTTGGCTGTCCTATTTTAAAAGTAAAATCAATACAAAGAAATGATTTCATTCTTTTGCTGACATCATAGTTGCTCCAAAACAGTTTGCATATTATAAACTCCCATGTGTTCTGCTTTGATATCTCAGTAAAATAAGCATTACATCTATTGCTTTGTTATTAATTTCAAGTCTCTGTTGTTCTCTTGCTAACATAATGAAAGATGAACCCATGTCTGAGTGATCAAGCCAACAAGAGATTCTGAAGGATCATGCACTGTCCGTTTATTCATAGTCTCCTAGTCCCCTAAAAGCAAGCATTATTTGAGCCTTGTTTTAAATCAGCTTTACTACAAAACATTTGGCTCCCTTCTGTGTTTCAAAGCAGTTCTTTGAACAGCTTGAAATCATTAGTGGGGGCGGGTGGCAAAAAGTGCAGCTTCAAAGCCCTAGTTCTACTGAAACAATATACCACACTCACAGCTAAGGAATCAACAGGGAAGACACTGCAGGCAAGGTTAAAACTTACAATAAAGTCACTTCTTTTTCAAGGTGGTAGAGACCTATTTGTTGGCCTCCAACAATGATTCAACCAGGCATAACTAGCAGAAAAAAAATTAACAATTTGAAATATCATCTGCCCTGAAGATGTCACTTATGGTTCAGCTAAATGAGAATATAAGAAACGGAGAGATTTGATTGTCTGATGAACGCCACATCTTGCCTGCAATCAGCTCCATTCAGGCTCTGAACTTTAAAGTCTTGAATGGGGCTGATTGCAGCCCCAGTACAAAACCTCCTTTTCTTATTACTTAATTAACAACATAAATATATATTTTCCCATATTGATGTTTTCTAATTGCAATAAGAAAATTGCTCTACTTGACCAGTGTCCACTTTTGAGAGATTTGATAATATGTCTCTTCTAATACCCTGTATTTTGGTAAGCGATGAAACAGTGATTATGTGCATAGGCTCTAGTATCAGACTGTCTGAGTTTATGCATCAAATATGCCACAATCAGGGCAGTTTTGACCAATCAGTTTGGAAGTCTCTTTCTCTCTCTTCTGTAAAGTGGAGTTAGCATTGTCACTAACTACCGACTCTTAGTTGGTGTGAGGATTAAATGAGTTAGAACTTGCAAAATGACTGGAAAATTGCTCATCATATTATAATACATGTTCAATAAATGCTAGTCATTTGTTTTGAGTCAGCATTCTTCAGAGTAAGAGAACCAACAGTAAATGCAGCACACACACACACACACAGTATTTTAAGCAATTAACTTTCACGATTGCACAGGCTTGGTAAGTCCAAATTCAACAGGAGTTCTAAGTTGTCATGAAAGAATGAGATCAGATGATCAGACCTTTGCTTTTATCTCTATAGTAACAGGCACTGTTACCTTCTCTTGGGGGAACATGTATTGATGCAGAATTGGGGTAAGGTAAGTGGTACTGACTGCCATAATTATAAACTGATATAATTTAGCCTGGAAGTAATGACTATCTTACAGACATACAAGTGTATATAAGGTTTATGCACATGAATGACTACCATAGCATCGGTTGTAATAGCATGAAGTTTAGAACCATCAATTGTAAAAGTTTCATAATTTTTTACATTTTCCTTGGAATGTTCCATATTCACTGAAGACAATGAAATAGATATAGACATACTGATATAGTAAGCATTTCAATTGACACTACTAAAATCCTGAAAGGGAAGTTGTTGGGACTAATGACACGTTAACTAACTCAGGTTGACTCCTCACTCCCTGGCGAGTGAGCAAGATCAAGTCCTCAAAGGCAGTTTCAATAGTTAATGACGATAAATCGGACCACCGTCAGGGATTAGTTAACAACAATTCCTGGAACGTGATCAGCTCGTGCTTGCCATATAGTCCAATGGGACTCTCGCATGCTTGAACACCCCATGCCTTGCTGACCTTTAAGCTGATTGGTTCCCGCCTAGCCCCCACCCTACATAAAAGCTGTGTGATTTCCTCAATAAACGAGATTCCTGCTGTGCCTCGTGTGCTGACAGACCTCCCAGTTCTGGTGTGTTTCCTTTGCCGTGGACACTTGTCATCCTGCTTGGCCCCGTATTCTCCTCAGGCGGGCCCTGAGGAGGTACATCGAACCTTGTTGCCCAATAGGGAGCAACAGCAAGTTATTATACTGAACAAAATTAAGGGGTTCCAGTAAGTGTGATTAGAAGACTAAAAAATTAAATTATTAAGATTATAAAGATGAAAGACAAATGTTTCACTTAGAAAATTAAATAAAGTGCAATCAATTAGGAAAGGAGATAAAAGATTTTCTTTTCTGGTGAAAAGTATTATCATGGATTTGTAAGATTTTGGATGAGTTGTGGAATGAAATACACCACCTGAAATTTTTACAATATCACCTCATAAATATCTATTTTCCTTGAGGTCCTCTTTAGAGTAGTTAATTTATTTGCACCTCAGCGCCTTCATATGTAAAGAGAGATTTATATTAGCTGTCTGGTGGTTGTGAGAATTAGTGAGACTTGGAAGTGTATAGCCCCAAAACTGGCACATAGGAGACTCTCAAAAGTAAAACATCCTCATGTCTTCAACATTCAAGAATTGACCTATAAATAAAAACAAATACCCGCCTGGATATTCTTAATGAGAGAGATAGGGTTGAGAGCAAAGATTTGTTTTTCGTCTTTCCATAGACAGAAAATTTTCTTGTAGTTGAAGAAATAAACCAATAGTGAGACAAACAACAGAAAAAAAAGCAAGCTGCATATTCTCTAGCAGTACTATGCAGTAAATAATTTGAATACCACAAATGCAAGTCACACACATAAATTTAAATTTGTGATAGCCACATTAAAAATAGAAGTACTATTAATGTCCACAGTATAATTTAGCCCAACATATACAAAGTATTATCATTTCTACATGTAACCAATATAAAAATTAATAAGGAGATTTAAAGAATTATTTTATATAAAGCACTTAGCAGAGAACCTGGCATGTGAAAAAAGATGAATACATCTAGCCGCCATTATAATCTCCCTAAATAAATCGTTAAGCTCTGTTAAAGTTGGTTTCATGTCCCTTTAATATGTCCCTTAAGCACAATTTAATCTCAGTCCTCACTAAGGTTATGTGACTTCCTTCTGTTCTGGATTAATTTCACAGCCTCCTCATTAGTGATCTCCATGCTTCTATGTGTATCTTCTTTAGACTACCCTTAGATTTATCTCCCTAAACCCAAATGGGGTCACATTGGTCACCTGCTTAAAATCTAGATAGTTCCCCACTATCTAACTCACGACAACAAACTCCTCCTGGGGATGATTTACGGCGTCTCCTCCTCATTTTCCCAGCGCTCCCCTTAAATTGAGTGCACGGAGCTGATGCATTCTCTGCTGCTTCAGGGAAGTCTCCAGGCACAGGAAAGCAGAGGTCCTCTACATCTTCTGAATTTGCTTCTAAAATATTGAGTCCTTAGGAGATTTCAAATCATATCATAGAGATAAATTGGAAAAAGAGATTTGGAGTTATAACTAGAGGAATGTCTTAGAAAAGTAAGAATGAAAATGGAGCTCTGCTCTCAGACGAGGAAGGCCTTCTAGGATGTGGGAGAAGGAGGATAGCCCCTGAGTCCCCTGATGATAGTGACCTGGTAGTATCATGCTAATGATCATGTGGGAATTTCAAGATCCAGCAGAAGAGTGATTGTATAATGTGACTGGGCTTCAACCTTCAGTCTTCAGGCTTCAGATGATCATTTCCCACATGTATGGATTCATGGATGAAGAATCCAAAAATCTTACTCTGTTAGGAGAGCAGATTGGGTCCTTCATAAACTGGGCATTGCCTCTCATTCAAATGTATGTGTTGCAGTTCCTCAATCTCTTGTCCTTTATTTTGCAATTCTTATTTATGCACACATTTTGCACATTTTATAATACACAGAGAAAAATTACTTTGTGGTACTCAATAAAGGGACTTTGGAATCAAACCATCATGGTTCATATTCTAGCTCTTTTACATACAATGGTATAGCTTAGGCAAGTTATTTGTTTAGCCAAGTGACTAAGCCCTCTCAGCCTCAGTTTTCTTCTTTGTAAGATGAAGACAATACTATCATCTCCCTCATAAAGTCATTGTAAGAATTAGATCCCTTATTTTACATAAAGTACTTAGAATACTAGTTCAGGGCATATTGAAAACAGTTCATAAGCATTGGTTATTTACTATTATATTGTTATTTTATCAGTTTTTTATGATTATGATGTTATTAAAACAAGCAACCATTATGTGTTTCTGCTATGGTCTGAATGTATGTGCCCACCCCTGCCAATTCATTTGTTGAAATCCTGACCCCAAGGTGACAATGGTAGGTGGTGGAACGTTTTGGGGGGAGTGATTAGGTCATAATACTCAATAATGGGATTAGTTTCCCTACAGAACAGGCCCAGAGGAGCGTGTTTGTCTGTTCGACCAAGTGAGATACAGTTAGAAGTCTCCAATTATGAAAGTAGGCGCACACCAGACATTGAGTCTTCTAGTGATCTGATTGTGAGCTTCCAGACTCCAGAACTGTGAGAAATAAATTGTTGTTTATGAGTCACCTAGCTTATGGCATTTTATTGTAGCAGTGAGAACACATTAAGATAGTTTCTATGCCATCCTCCCCTAAATTAGTTCATAAAGTGCATGAAGACAAGGACCTCGGCATTATGTTCAATATATAACGGTTAAACAAAAAAGTGAGTGTTATGTGGTGCCTTTGTGTCCCTGGTCCAGTACCTCAGAGTCTGTCTCCAAACAAATCCTCAGAAATAAAAACCTTCATAAAAGAATTTATTGAGCCATAACAGATACCAGCCGGGGGTGGAGGAAGAAAGAAAGAAATGGTCCTAAAATTAGTACCCACAGCGACCAGTAGCAAAAGTCCAGGTAAGTGTTCTTGTGGCAGCTAGGAAAATTTTCCTATAGTCCCTTCTGAAAACCAGAGTACTTTACAATGAAAATTTGAGGAAAGCAGGCAGATGTTATATACACTGAAACTACACTAGCTATTGAGAGGAGGGGTGAATTACCTGAATGGGGCAGGCTTTGGGAAACAGATGTAGTCTACAAGGTGCAACCACCATTGCCTGTGGGCAATGGCAGTTGGGGCTGTAAGCAGATATGGTGGAACTTAGGGGCTTGCCATAGAATTAAGTTAAAGTTTTAATCTATACTCAAGAATGTAAAATAATCGTTTTGTTGTTGTTGGGTGAGCTCTAAACTGTACTTTGTGATTCAATAGGTCTGAGATTCTGCTGATTTTTTTTTTTTTTTTTTTTTTGTACTAGGAATTGAACCCAGGGGCACATAACCACTAAGTCATACCCTTAGCCCTTCTTTATTTTTAAATTTTGAGACAGGGTTTTGCTAAGTAGCTCAGGGCCTCACTAAATTGCTGAGTTTGGCTTTGAACTTGCAATCCTCCTGCCTCAGCTTCCCTGGCTGCTGGGATTACAGGGCTGTGCCACCATGCACAGCGAGATTCTGCATTTTTAACAGGCTTCCAGGTAATGGCAATTCTGCTGTTCAGTGGATAATACGTTGAATAACAAAGGGTTAAGTTAAACAGGTGTGGCAAGTGAGGCCTAGGGCCCCAGGCCTATAGCAAGCACAGGCAGGCAATATTAGCTTGACTTTCAGTATAGACTCAAACAAGAGTGTCTAGAAGTATAAGAAGCTCTTCCTTTTCAGTTGAGCCTTTGGCATTAATGGTTAGCAGGGCTAACCATTCTGATCATTGTAGCCTTTGGCAAGTAAATGAGTAGTGCTTGTCATGGTTTGTCATTATTCTAGGTGCTTTCAAATATTAACTTATTTAATCCAGGTGATAAGTACCACAATTTTTACTCTTCTCTTTTTAGGAAAAGAAACTGAAAAGTCACACAGCTTGTGATTGAGCAGACTGTGATTACACCCAGGTGGGAGGTTCCAAGTCTCTACCCTTAACACAAGGCCACATGACATGTCTGACAGAGGGTGTGAGGCAGGCCAGAAGAATGGACCTTATGAATTAACTATAAAACAGGCAGCAGGAATCAACGGAGATAGGAATGTCCTTTGGATGGTCAGATCTTCTTATCAGGACAAAGGTCAAAGGAGTGTAGGGGAGGAAAATCTTTGCCCACCCATCCTAAATTCATGAGTGAGCCTCTTACAACAAAAAACATGTCATGGAGGGAAAAACATAGACATTTTTTGAATGTAAGCTTTGTGCAACACATAAGTATTCATAAAGAAGTAAAGACATGAAGAAACTGGTAAGCCCATGTAGTCTGTTTTCTGGTTTGATGAAATGGATTGTTGAGTATGATTGGTCCAGTGGGAAATGATATAATAATAAATTTGCTCAGTCCATGTCTTCAAAGAAGGAGGGTTCCTTTCTTCAGATATAGGGAGGCCTCATATATGGGCATCTTAGGACTTTCTTCGGAGGAAGGTCAAAACATCCTTTAGGTTTTATGATGTACCTCAAGAGAAAATGGTGTGGGGAAGTTATGTCTGACCTTCTTGCTCCTGCATTTCTCTCAAATTTCTTCCTTAAAACACTTGGAATTAGTGTGTCCTGAACCCCATTAGGAGCCATGTGAAAAGTTTAGCAGTTTACATGGGCACACTGAGTCCCATGTAAATTTCTGAGTGATGGAAGCCCATTTCTTCTTGATTGTAATGTGCAGACTCTTGATACATGGCTGTTGCGTTTTGATACTAAGACAGGATGGAACTTCCAAGTGTGTGTGTGTGTGTGTGTGTGTGTGTGTGTGTGTGTATAAGTCAGAGCACAGGGATGGGGTTAGAGATCAGTGGGATAAATTGCTAAATTTCCTGGAAAGGAAATGGCAAAATTTTGCAAGGGTTAATTTTTCAGAATTTCTGTAAAATAGCATCTCATCAAAATTTTATAGCTCCCTTACAGAGATTGAGAGGTTTTGTCACTAGCCTTAGGTTGCAAAATAAGTCAAGGTCAAAATGAGATGCACCCTTAGGAGAGTCAGTTTTAGATCTGGCTTCTTTTCAATCTTATCTCAGTTCCTCAAAAGAATCTTTAAAATATTCAGTTTTAATGATCCCTGCTGTTATGATTCTTCCATTTAAAATTATCATAATAACCACAACAAAGGAGTATGTGTTTAATAATGTTCATGTGCAGTTCAAATTGTCTTAACCTAATTAATGACTAATTCTGAGACACAGGTAGTGGGCTTTGGAAAACATTTTTGAGGTGAAACTCTAACATCAAAGTAAATTTCAACCTCTATACATCAGATCCTGTCTAGCAGGACAGAATCACCTGGGGCGATGGCCTCACAAAGACCCAGTAGAAGGGAGGAAATTTGCATTCACATTGTGCTTATTTGTTTATAGCTGGGGAACTTGTTAAGTCATTCTCTAGCATTCCCATGAAAGTTTTACCTTGGAAGATGAAAGTGAATTTGAAGGGGACAAAGGTAAGGAAGAAAAACAACACATGGGTCTCAGAGGGGTAGGGGAAACTTCTCCTTCATGTGTGTTTAGAAAGTCCCATTTCTGTTGGTAGTAGGCTAACTTTTTCTACATTTTGGTCCCTCTTTTCTGAAGCATTTTATGTGCCTAATTTTTATGTTGCTGTGGGTCTTGTTTCGAAGCCTGCCCAGCCCTCTAAGCTCTAGTCAGGGCTATGCCCTTTTGATTGGCAGTCACAGGAGATGGGGACTGAGGAGGTCAGTGGCAGCAGGGCCTGTAAAGGCTGGCATGGTGATGATTTATTATTGCTGATGACTAATTATGGGGGGGTTGTGTTTCATGGGTATTTTGATGGGTGGCTTTTGCAGAGCTATCGTCTTTCTGAAATACTTCAATACCCCAACCCTTTGTCAACACTTAAAAGATATTATCTTTCTCTATGGGTTAAAGAAGATAAGGAAGCGGAAAATGTTTATAGGGTCAATTTCATGATTTCCTAGAGAGACACTAAGAAGGTTTAGGAAGGAGATTACTGATCGCAAGATTTGAAGGCTTAAGACCAGTCCCAGGGAAAGGTTTATTATGTGTTAGAAGGTGCTTGTTTGGAGGAAGTTAGAAGAAAGCATATAACCTAAGAAGTCAGTGTTAAACACTTTAATATATTATATGCCTTGGATTTAACTTTGTCTCAAAAGCTCACAAATCAACATTATCTTTTTGAATACTGGTTTGTTTAAAAAAAAAAAAAAAAAAAAGAAGGGAAGGAGTCCTATATTAATCCTACTTGCAAAGTTCTGTAGCATTGCTGACCCACCCAAGTTATATGCAGAATTTGTATGAAGCATAACACTTATCTAATTACATTAGAAATTTTAGAAAAATTTTAGAAAAATACAACAGTAATATACTATTATACAACTTTTGCTATAGTAATACATAGATCTGAACTTTTAGTGTTGATAGGAAAATAATTTTGAAATGGGTTAAATTTAATCACAGAAGTTCCCAAGGATGGAAGCAGTATGAGATGGAAGAGGGTAATCAGTACTAAATTATACAAGGACAGCAGCAAAAATACGATTTTACATTCTTGAGTATAGAGTCAAATCTTAATTCAAATTCTATAGCAAGCCCCTAAGTTCCACCATATATGCTTGCAGCCCCGATACCACACAGGCAATGGTGGTTGCACCTTGTAGACTACATGTTTCCCAAAGCCTACCCTAATTCAGGTAATCCACCCCTCCTCTCAAAAGCTAGTGAATAACTGAATCTTCAGTGCATTAAACATCTGTTTGCTTTCCTCAAGTTTTCCTTATAAAGTACTCCAGTTTTTAGAAGGGAATATTTACCTGGCTTTTGCCACTGGTGGTTGTGGGTACTTATCCTAGGACCATTTCTTTTTTCCTTTCTGGTTGGTATCTGTTATAGCTCAGTAAATTCTTTTATTCCAGAGATCTTTTGGTCTCCAGAATTTTGATTATTTGATCATTTTGGCTTAAATCAACAAATATTTACTTCTCACACAAATTTCATGACAGTCTTTGGTCAGCTGTGCCCCTGCTATCTGTGGGTTCAGTTGGTTCTGCTGGTTTTGCCTACAGGTAGATTTCATTCAAGGTCTAGGGGTGGAAGAACAGCCCTTATCGGGGTCATGAACTTTTTTTCACACAGTCTACTTTTAGACAACAGATGTTTAAGGGGCCAAACTCAAATCACAAAAGTACATTTGAAATTTCTACTCTAAAATTGTATAAATCCCATCTACTCCTGGTCTTTGGCCAAAGTTCCACAACCAAAAACAAAGCCCACCAGAAGCAAAGCTTATTCTGACCATAGGAAAGTGTGATGGAACAAATTACTGTGAACAAATAATGCCTCCAATTATAGTGACCCAAACTTTGAAGGGGCAAGAAATCAACTTTATAAATGAAACAGCCCACATAAAACCCAAAGGCCACAATGTGTGGAATAGCTGTAAATGAGCAATATTTAGTTTCAGAAATTCTGAGTCAGTCTAGTGTTCCCTAGTGGGTGCTGAATAAATTAAAAACTCTCAACAGAGGGTTTGGTAGCAACTGATACACACCTTTTGCCCTACATATAGCAGGTTTTGTAGCAAAAAAATAATTTAGAGAATAATTGTGATCATATACTAATGATTCTCATCATTAGTAATCATTAGTAACCCAGGCATTGGGTTAGTCCACAAACCTCATAAAACTGACCATGGATGCTGTTTTCACGTGGCACTCGGCTTACCTGGAGCACACTCACCTCACATGGAGGACACTCAACTCCTCCTTAAGCCATGGAATTGGTTTTTGCTGGGCAACAATTCACTTTCTTTAGATCAGAAATTGCTAATTGCTGTTTCTCAGCATTTAACTACAATAACTGTTGCTACTAATATGTTTTCCTCCTTAACTATCGTAAATGGGTGTGCCCACCTTGAAGTTGTTATTATTATTATTATTATTATTATTGTTATTATTTTTGGTACTGAAGATTGAACCCAAGAGCACTCAACCACTGATCCACACCCCCAGCCATTTTTATAGTTTTTATTTAGAGACAGGGACTTGATAAGTTGCTTAGGTCCTCACTAGGTTGCTGAGGCTGGCTTTGAACTAGAGATCCTCCTGCCTCAGCCTCCCAAGTTGCTAGGATTACAGGTATGCATCATCACACTCAGCTCACTTGAAGTGTTTCCCCCCCTTTGGTTCTGTTTTGTTTTGCTTTTTTGTTACAGAATTTTATTTAGAAACTGTTTAAAAGTAGAAAAAAAATCCTGTCAAGAAAGTCCAAGTGGAAAATGGGTCCCTGACAAGATGGAATTTCAGGGCAACAGAAGTCTAAAATGTCACAAAAGACAAACAGCACCACTGTCATTTGAACAACAGCTAGTATAGTACCTTGCATTTTTTGACATTGTTAATCAGTGAGTCTGGGTTTTCCTCTGAATTCCTCAGAAAGCATGCACTATCTAGCAATTTTATCATAAAATACCTGTTTTCTACACACATTTTAGAACAAACTACCACCATAAACAAATCAATAAAAACATCGGGAGTTGAACAATCTCAGTAGTGGGTAACATACATTTTGTAGAATTCTGCCAAATAAGGGGACTGAATAGGCCATGGGCAAAGCAAATGAGGGAGAGTTAAGGAATGAACTATTTTAAATATTAATAATTAATTCAGACATGGTACTGAATTTTCTGCAAAAGAAATTAACATTTAGTAACATACTAGTGAATTTTATCTCCAAAGAGATTAGTGAACTGGCAAAATATTCAGATAATGGCGGACAGCTGCGAGCAGCAGATACTTAAAAACACCCCAGCTTTGGAGATCCCAAGATAATGGTGGCCTTCACTGTTCACTCCCTTCCTAGAGGTCCAGCAAGAACTTGCAGCATGATCACCTGCCTGCTGTACTTCCAATGCTAAGCAGTAAACTAAAGGAGCCAAAGAGGAGTTCCCAGTGGGCAAGGGAAGCAGAGAAGAGAAACATGTTAAATGTAAACTTAAGATAGTAAAACAGGACACAAACCCATCCAAATCCCAGAGATGTGGGCAATTTTCCAAAAGTAATTATTAGATTAAAAAACTGGACACACCCTCATTTTCCAAAAACTCAATACACATAAATTTCAGGAATAAATGGAAAACTCATCAGAGAAACACTCAATGAAATGCTCCTCACCTCAGACATCTCAGGGATGAAACATGTTCTATTCATCTAGGTGACCAAACTGTTTACTTTTAGCAGGGATGTAATTGGTCAATGACACCAAATGGCTTTATGGAGCAGCTTCTTAAACTTTCCTTTTGGGACAAAGCCTAGGCCTGTGGGGATTCAAGCAACCCTGCAAGGTCTGTGAAGCAGTTTCCAAAGGTTCTGAGATCTGGACCTTCCTTCCCAGATACAATGTCAGACACAGAACATCTCCTGTCATGTTACATTTTACATTTTGTAATATGGAAGCATATTTTAAATACTCTTAAGATATTTATTTATTAAAACATTCTCTGCCAAGGTTTCACATTAGATTAAAACTCAATTCAGTCTTTACTGAAAAACACCTTCTCCAGCAATCAGTGTGACCAGCGTCCACATAATGAGCCTCATGGTCAGTTTCTTTGTTCCCCAGGTGAACCAACTAGACATTAATTCTGCTCTGCTACAAGGTAAAAGTTCCTAATTCAAACTTATTGGAAAGGAGTGAAACTTCTGCAAAGTACGCTTTTAAAAAGAGGTACTTTTTGCTTATGAAAAGAAATCAGTGAATCCTCTCAGAAAAATAAAAGGGAGTGATTTGCAGTGAAGCACACGATTTGGAGTGAAGAATTTGGATGTTGCTCTGCTGGTCCAGGCTGTTAATACTCTTCTTTTTCTTCCTGTGGGCCCCCTTCATCAGTTATCACAAAACCTTTGTGGCATAGAGAATGTCTACAATCCTCTGCAATACAGAGTCTTTCTCCCCCTCATTCTCCTGGCAAATCAACTCAATGTTCCTTAGTTTTCCAAAGGGGAAATCTCTCCTTCTCCAAGTCTTCAACAGTAAGTTTCAACACGTTGACCAGCTGCGTCAATTCGGCTGCTTCATCATCCCCATAGATCACACCAGGATTCTTTCTCACCCCTTCTGAGCCAATCTTAGGAGTTGCAGTAGTTCTATATTGAAATGTGGAGCTTCACAGCTCAAGTTGAGAAGTTTCTTCCATGTTTTCAGAGCTGGAGCGACAAGGGAGGGAGCAACTGTACTTTCTTGACCTTGTCTGGTAGCTACAGGGTCATAGTCTTTTCCATTATAGTTTGCATCAAAAAACTTCTTGAACCACTGCACAAATTCAGAATTATCCTGAAATTTTCCTTTTACTAATTTATCCACAGGAATTATCTTGTCAACTCTCATCCTCTTAACACCTTCTTGTAGTACTTTGGAGTTCTGGATATTTTTATGTTCTAGCTTAGCTTGGAATTCCATTTTCTTCAAAGCCACAGATCCTGGCAACAACATATCCATAAACTGACAATAGGAAGCCCCTGAGCACAACTGTTTTTTGAATCTTTGTCAGATTCAACTGCAGAGACTCATTGATCCAGGCCAGCATGTCACATCAACTTAGGTTATTGCTGGTGACTGACGTCGAGTGTATGTTCACTGCCATCTTCAGGCATCAGGAGAGACATGTGCACTGCCCTAGCCCTGCTTGGTTCTGTCTTTGTCTCCTTCAAACTGTCTGACCCCACCCATCCACTCAATGTTCTCCTCACCTTGAACTTTTAAGTGGCTAAGTCTACTTAGTTGTTCTTGTCGGGTCTTTTGGTCATAGTGACCAAATGCTGAGTAAACCATGTAGTATGTTAAAAAAAAGTATATATAAATTATATGTATTATTAATATATGTGGAAGATGATATATAGATTCAGAGGCTGGGCATCTAGTATACAAAATCTACAAGTGAAAAGGGCTAGTTTTAGAAGAATGGGTATGTCTTCTCTATAGGAAAATGAATTAAAAATGGATTTTGAGAAATTCTGATTGGAGAAATGGTGGAAACATGAATTTACCAAGAATGAGGTGTCCCTGGGTATACCCTGACTCACATTTTACTGAGCCAGCCTCTCATTCTTTCTGCAACCACATTCTCAACGTTTTTAGAGAATCATCAGCAAATGAAAATGTTTTTCTTTTAGTCTTAATCACACTCATCAAGAATGCAGTACTCACACTGTCCTCTCTGCTAGTTGCCAAAAAAAAGTTTAATGGAAAAATATGTAAATGAGGCTCCCTATTCCCAGGTTATATAAAGTTACCTCTTTTCCAATTTCTTTTTATAAATACTATTTTTTATCTTTTTTCTCCCTTGATTCATTCTACCAACCAATTCTCTAATTCATGAATAGATTATTTGCATGAAACTTTTCAAGGGAGTCAGAAAAATCACTCAATAAAGCTCTGAATTTTTAGAAAATATAAAAAAGGGTGAGTTTTAATTGTTTTTGAGACCAAACATGAGGTGAGGGGCAGGCAGTGGTGATAGGACAAGGGACTACAAAGGTCAGCCCAGCCAGAGGGTGGAATAACTTGATATGTGAGGTTAGGAAATCTGATATCTATCCTATCATCTGTGTAGTAAAATTGATGTGTTTTTACAAGGAGACTTATGTCAGGGGCCGGCTCTGAGGGCCCCAGAGCCGCACCGTGGCCTGATCTCTAAGATGGCGCCTGGCAGCTTGCCAGACATAGCTGCACTCATATACAAGTTTTAGGAAGTAACTCTGGTTGGTTGTTGTACATGAGGCGATCCTGGTATCTGCCTGGAGGCTGTTCCTTGATAGGCTGACTTTCCTGGTAGTCTACTCTCTGATAGGCTGATATTCTCAATGTAAGTCTGAGACTTGTGGAATAAAGGGCTTTTTTGGTTCCTGTGCTCAAGAAGAGCGTCTGCGTTGTGATTGTCCCTGCGGGCAGTGGGCGATCATAGACTTATGATTAAAATTGTAATTTTAAACACCAACTTTGTTAATTCAAGATCTATTTGATGAGTGTCTACAAACTGCCAGTATGTGTGCAAAGCAATGGTGATACATGATTGTGATGTTTATTTTCCAGAGGGCAGAAGCTGGTGTAGGGATAGACTATAAAGATGTATACAGCCGAACCACTAAATATCTCATTATAAATCATGTCAAGTCTTGTGGAAGAAAAATACTCCAAAAGATATTTGAATGGTAAATTAGAAGGTCAACAATATGTACAATCAGAAAAATGAGAAATTATACTCCATTTATGTATGATTTATCAAAATGCATAAATGCATTCTATTCTCATGTATAACTAATTAGGAAAATTTAAAAAATTTTTAAAAAGAAGGTCAACAAGGTGGTGACTGCATCACATTGGGTAAAAAAATTGACAAGTTGCTATAGTTTAAAAAATATATCATTGCTGAGGATGAATTTTATCCAAAGATACCTGAATGACCCCTCAAAAGAATTTAAAATAAGGAGATTTATTATTGCACAAATAATTCCAGGAAAAGAGACTTGTCCCTTTGTGGATTCAAGAAGGCTAAAAAGTCTTGAGTATCATCTTTACTCAGCATTCAGAGGACAGAAGAATGCCTCTTTCTTTATCTCTTTTTAAGAAGAAGAAGGTTTCCAGAAGTTCTTTGGCAAACTCTTTCTCATATCTAACTAGTCAAATTTCTGTAAAATATCCATTCCTGTAGGACTCACTGGTGAGTTATAAAGAAACACCCTGATTATATCTGTGCTATCCAATAATGAAGTCTTTACTCACATGTAATTGTATACATTTAAATTAAACAAAATTGCATCCAATTAGAAATTCTTTTGCACCAGCCACAATTCAAATGCTTAATGGTAACATGGTTGTGGTTACCATGTTGAACAGCATAGACTATAAATCTTTTCCATCTTTGTAGGAAGTTCCATTGGATAGTGTTGGTGTGGATACATTTATCAAGACTTAAACTCTAGCATCCAGGGAAGGCTCAGGCTTCCTTAAGTCACATGACTTTCTACCTGAATCCCTCCTGACTCTGTTGGAAGGATAAAGGGGACAGAATTGAGTACTAGCTGAGGAATCAACAGTGTTGTCAAAATGTCCATGGGATTGGACAGAACTCATGAGATGACTTTAATGGGTAAAGTCTTGAGGACTGATGGAGCAAAGGAAGAAGAGGAAGTTTTAAGGTGAACATGATAGATACTGGTCCCATTCACTGATAAATGGAATGTAGAGAAGAAACATTTTTTGTGGAAGTGAGTTCAGGACATCTGTGGGAAAGGAAGGTAGATATTTCCAGTAGGCATTTGGCAATTCAGCTCTTTGGGCCTTCAGCTATGTGAAGGTGCTTACAGCTGTGGCTGGGTAAGGTACCTCCCCTCTCTTCTGGCACCTTGGGTGGCACAGATGATGCTTTGGCTTATGATTGATTTGTTTTCTAATATTAATTTATATATGGGAGAAGAAAGTTGAGTAGCAGCAGATTTTTCCCTTCAAAAGGAGCCAGTATCAAGTGTTCAAGAAATCAGAAATAGTGTTTACCATTCCTATACAACATGTGTTCTCTTCTGACACCAAAAATGTTTGCCTTGGTTGGTTACAAGTTTTGCTCACACACACTATTATTATTGCTATCACAATAGGCTAATAAACATTTGATTGTATTAATTGAATATCGAATTTAATTTATAATAATGCATATTCATTTAATTTATAATAATGCATATTCATGTAAAGATGCATATGACATCTTTACACCTTGTTATTTTCTAGAATGGTTTTACTCAGAATACTAAAAGAAATATTAATGCACTTAATTAAGGGGATGGCTGACCAGTGGTGTTTGATTCACACTCCTGTCGTTTGCCATTGAAGTTGTTGCAAAAAATAGAAATGAAGTGTAGTGTCATAAAAATGCTAGGAATATTAGATCTTTGGTAATGAGGAGGAATGCAAAAATTTCCACTCTGTAAAAGCAGAATAAAAAGGAAAAGGCAGTGGGTAGCTTTCTGTTGATCGCCAATATGCAATCTGCCACATGTGTGAAGAAAGGAGGCCACATAGGAGGCACATAACAGAGCTTCTTCCCTTCCCACAGTTCCTCACTCCCTGCTTCATGCAATGCATGAGCTATAGTTTTTGAGGAAAATCCGGTACATTTCATGTTGTACTGTCCATTTTAAATTTCCCTGTGAATCACTTACTGTTATCTGGTAAATGTGCACACTTATAATGTGTGCATATGATAAATCTATGGTTATGTATATATCTGTGTACACATTTGCACTCTATTACATGCATATATGTATTTATCTTCATACATACATAAATTGATAATTTATTTGTTTATTGTTGTCTCTCCCATTAGCATATAAGCTCCAAGACAGCAAGAACCCTCTCTATATTTACATAGCAAAGTAAAATAAGACAATTACTGTCTAAATAGGTTCAGAAAAATCTTTAAAATTTATCTTCAACTTGGTTAATTCTTCTTCTTCTTGATTTATGAATAGGCATAAGAAAAGATGTATTTCCTGTTCACTTCTACAAATGCTTGTGACTTTCATGTATCACTCACGATGGAGAGGTCCATGATCAGAATGGAACCACACAACTGCAATTGTATGAAAAGTTGACAAAAGTTATCACTCTGCTCAGAGAAAACCTATCTTGGTAGGCTAAGTGCTATTTGAAAATTCTGGATTTTATATTATAAAAGCACTTGAGGTAGAGGCAAAAGTGATGATGTGACTATTGCTGACTGTGACTATTGGGAGTTTTTGGGAAATGTTAGGCTTTCCTCTGCTTCTTAACCAAGACAAGTATTGGAAGATCTTTTCAGAAGCTTGTTTGTTTTTATTTTTAGTACTTTAGCAATGGAAGGTAGCATGCCTCAAACAAAAATGTTTTTATTAGCTCTTTTATCCAGGAAATGAGGTATAGATAGAATAAATTTATCAGAAATTTAGATTGCTAGAGATAATGTAAAGAGATGAGCTAATACAATTTTGACTAAGGAAACAGCTCCAAGTAAATGAGTCCTACTTATTGTACAGTTCTTTAATATGAATGAGGAATCATGGGAAAATAAGGCAGGAGGAACATGGTGTATTTGTTTGCATGTAAGCATTTAGAATAGGAAGGTAAATAAACAATTGTGGGGGCTGAGGATGTAGCTTAATGGTAGAGTTCTTGCTTAGCATGCATGAGGCCGTGGGTTTGATCCCCAGCACTAGAAAAAAAAAAAAAATGACTGAAATGGGGAACACTAATGTAGAAGATAGACCAATGAAGATTTTTGAAGAGTTTTTCAAAATATAAAATGAAACTAACAAGCCTCCAAAGTTGTAAAATTGTTGGTAAGGACTATATATTCGTAACTCTTAAGAATTGATTAGAATGATGACTTGAAATGTGATATTTTGCTTCATTCCATTTAATGTGTGTTTCTAATTATCTTTTTGGCTTCCCCTCCCCCCATCTATTCATTGTTCTAGGTGACTTGAAGGAGGAAATGATAACAAGTTGAAAGCAAATACTTCAAATCAGTCAAATACTTATAACTTTTTAGTGTGATGACCAATTTAATAGACTTGTTAAATTGTTTGACCAATTTAACAGACTTGTTGTGTGTTTGTTTATGTGTGTGTGTGTGTGTGTGTGTGTGTATGTGTGTTTTACTTAAGGCAGAACTGAAGGTGAGTATCCTTCATAAGTACACATAAAAAGATCATTAAGATATCTCAAAAAAGCTGATTATAACCATGAAGGATCTACATGGGTGGGAGGGCCTTTCATGGCTAACTGTGCAGAAGGTACAGATTGATGTAGGTGTCTTTGCAATTACTTTATGAGGATGGCATTTCAGAGAAGGAATGAGGTTAAATATTTGTCATATGAAATATTATTAAAACTTAGTATACGTAGGTCAACATTATTTATAGGGCATTTGCTATCAGCATATGAAAAATATCTGTATTTATACAAATGGTATTCAGTTTCCTACTTTCTGATACAATTCAGAAAGGATATTTGGGAAAGCAGAATGGGGCCACATTCTCAAATAACAAAATTGAACCTTTAATGATCAGAACAAATTAATTTCAGAAGTTAATAAAAGTCACAGAAGCAGTTATATGAATTGGTCTAACAATTTGAAAAGATCCCCAACTTTTATCAGACAGTATATATTGGGCCAAGTGGGATCTTCACTTGCTCTCAAGTGTGGTGGTAAGATTTGAGTATAAGGGTCAATGACTGCCTTATACTCAGGGATTGGCAGTGTGGGTGACTGATAGGAAGCTGGCCACATAGAAGGGTTAGTGGAAAAAAACAAATTTTCCCTAGAAGTCAGGTAGGAGTGTTGGTCATCCTCCTTGTCTCAATCAAATTGATGACAGAAAAATTAAAATAAATACACTCTCAATAAAGGCTAATTCTTGGTGGCCTTTTCAGAAGAACTATTTATTTTCCAGTAAAGCTATAGATCTTATGCAAATGTCCATAGTCTTCTGGACTCCTTCAAGTGAACAATTCTGTATGTTTCACAACACTCTGTATATATTATGACTTTGGATAATAGGTATGTTTGTGAGTAGAGTATGTGTTTGTGCTTTTACATCCGTATTTTGTAAAATACAGCCTGATGGTTGATCTTTCAAAATTTGAAACATTCCCAGTGAAAGACTCAGCTTCCAGCCTTTCCTAAATAATCTTTGTTGGCCTACTAGTACTTCCTGACTTTCAGTGATCCAGAAGCAAAAACAAAGTCACAGATATTGCTTTTTGCAACATATGTCTGTGAAGGTTTCTCCCTGCACATGTCAAGACAATACTCTGGAGCATATGTGAGTTATTTATCATCAAACAGATTTTATAGTAACAGGTGCATCCGCAGGACCCAAATGTATAAAAAAGACTAATTTCCTTTCTCCTCCTAAAAGACAGTGACTAAAAGTGATAATATAATGGCTGGGATCCTAGACGACTAAAAGCTTCCAGCAGATGTAGCTCTTGAAGCTTTTACTAAACACTGAGAAATCATTATGCAATCATTGCAAGCAAAGGAGTCACAAGACTGAGAGATATTAATAAACTCACTCTCCTCTCTTAGAACAATGGAATGTAGAGACATGAAAGCTCTTTTAGAGGTGCTCTCACCCCACTTCCTCATTAACCAAGACCAAGGAAGGATGGATGGTCTGCCTAAACTCAGGAGCTGTTCCTACAGGAGCCAGATGTTAAGAAAAACTAACCCAGGGATCTCTGATCCAACACAGCTCTCCATTTCTGTTAAAATCAGCAGACACATCTTATCCTTTGCTCTCTTAACTGAGTTATTTATTATAATACAGTCTTTTCTAAATTCTATTCATACTTAATCCTGTCCTACTTCTTACTCCTAATTTGTGAAATGCTCTTTGTGCTTTTATGAAAAAAAAAATAATTTTTTAGTGCACTACAAGGAATGATTTGAAAAGAATATTATCAGGCAACAAATTCTGTGCTGTGCATGTCACACCTGCCGTGAAATAGTATTTTCTCCTGGCAGCATCCATATGATCACTTGACACAAAATTAAAAATCAGCAGCTCCAAGAGGAGGGCTGTGCAGCCCCCACCAGGCCCTCGTCACTGGTGGCTGAGCTTGAGAGCACTCACTTACAGGGAGTGCAAAAATCAGCTCTGAACCTGGCCACTCTGCTGTGTTGTGTCACTTGCTCAGACCGTGCATGACAAATCCTCAAATGCGTCTGGTGACATTTAGAGAGTACTGTGGACTCTGCCAATATGCCAAGCAATCAGAGTGTGCATGACAAATTATGAAACACATACTGTGAAAATTATGGACTCTGTCACGGTGCCAATCTGCTGCTGAAAACCTACTGCTGCTAGAAGTAATGTTGGCACAAATTTGTTGCTAAATTCAGTCGTATTTCTAATTCAGTAATGGATTGATCCTAATGGTGAGTTGCTGTACCTGTTTAGGTTTCAAACAAGTACTGTGGAGGCTAATGACCTCACCCGCTATTATCAGTAATCAGAGGACTCAAATCCTTTCTCAGTACTCTTTTCTTTTCATGGCTCTTCTTTATTTCTCCGTATCACACAGGGTATACATACACACCCCTAAATCTTGGTCTCCTTAAGGGTTTTTTGGTTGAAGGCCAGTAAACTGGAAGAGCTATTTCAACGTGCAGTGAAACATTGAGGGTATTTCATTTGTTTTGCACACAAACTCACCTGCAGATCCTTGCCTGAAGGACAAGAAGAGTAGGAAATGATGAACTGGAGGAAGGGCAGCTGTGACGAACTCCACCAGACAAGTGGACAGTTTAGAACCAGGATCAAGTCCATCACTGCATGAAATCATTACTAAAAAGCATGGGGGAGAACGGCTTCACAAACCCACTAATACAAGATCACAACAACAACAACAACAAATTTCAGAAATTCAATGAAGGATGAGACTATCAAAGATAAATGCAGTTTCTCCTCTGTATCTGTGGGGAATTGGTCCCCAAATCCGTGGACACTTATCTTCCCTATATAAAATGCCATAGTCTTGCATATAACCTACACACATCTTTCCATATGCTTTAAAGCATCTCTAGATTACTTATGGTATCTCCTACAATGCATAGGTGATGTAAATAGTTGTTATACCACTGTTTAGGAAATAGTGACCTAGAAAAAAAGCCTGCATGTGTGCACTATAGATGCAATTTTTTTTCCAGGATGTTTTGGAACCAAAGTTGGTGGAATTCTTTGATGTGAAACCCTCGCACATGGAAGGTCAACTATATTTATAAAAATATATTCAAAGATACAATTCTACATCCTGAGAGAATTCAGAGGTAACCTAATTACATGTCTTTAGAATGTGCACTTTCTGAAGATCATCACTTATTGACATATAGTTGGCCTCCCTATCCACAGGTTTTGTATCTGTGGATTCAACTAACTGTAGAAAGAAAGTATTTTTAAAAAAATATTCAAATAGTATTGAACATGTTATAGATTTTCTCTTGTCATTCATTCCCTAAACAATATAATAGAACAACTATTTACATAGCTCTTACTTCTTATTAGGTATTATGAGTAATCCTAAGATGATTACATATGCAGGAGGATTCTAATATGCAATATGCCTATACTACACCAATTTATAAAGCAACCTAAGTATCTGGGAATTTTGGAACCAATATTCCATAAATACCAAGGGATTACTATAATGTATTAATAATATGAGCCAAATTTAAGTGTGAAATAACTAATTTGATGTTAAGTGTATATTTATCAACTTATTTAGGAAAGCTGTAACTATTTTTCTGAATATATCATTTTAGGTTCATAATCCCAGATTTTATTTAATTTCTTTACTTGTGCTTGGTCTCCGTGTTATTGATAAGGACCACAAAATTTTATAGAGTGATATCATGTTTTCTTTTCACTATGTCATGTTTTTGTATTTATCCTTAGTAAAACCAACCTTCAAACCTTGTAGAGCATTTTATGGATTAGTGATTATCATAACAATTTGCTTTTATTGCAATAAAATAAGTGAATAGTGATCTTCAAGCAAGTATGTTATTATCAGATTTGTTGCAGTATTAAAGGTGACCCTTGTCTAGTATTTTCTTTTCTTTCATCTGGATCATCAGTTATATTTAATCATTGTGCTTGCTTATGAAAGCTACCTCCAGTTTAGAATTATATTAGTTTTGTTTGAATTATTTTAAACAACTCATGGTCAAAATTTTGTGTTTTGCTCTAAGGAATTAAATTGTGTAGACGCTTTTCCCATAGAAATCTCTCAAAGTTGGGTTAATTTTTTAACTAATGTTAGTACCAAAAGATAATGTGAAAGTCCTGGTCTAGGAGATCTGGCAAAACCTAGTTGCTCCTGGATCTGGCGCTAGCACCATATGGATATGGTTCATCGTGAATAATACGAAAGGAAACAACAAAACAGAGGGATGGAAGGAGAGACCTTTCCAGGACTTTCTCTGCATGGTGCATGCTGAGGCTGACTCTTAGCTTCTGTCAATACCAGACGTCTTGAATATGAAGCCAAGATGTGCCCTCTGACTCGGGGCTCCTTTCCTTCCATGAAAAGACAAGTTGACAAGGCAACCGCCACCTAGGCTCTTCCAAACTTCAAGGAGTTCATCTAAACTGTCAGGGCTAACAATGGCAGTGAGCCCTCTACTTTCAGAGGATACAAAAATGGAGCAAAACTGGGGAAAAGATTCAGAAAGTAGCACACATCTTACATGTAGCACATAGTGATGGAAATAGGAAAGTGATTGTGTTTAGTAATCTGCACATTAATTCTCCTAAATATGAGTGCATTGTTTGGCCAAAAAGAGAGTCCAGGAGGTTGTTCAGTGCCAAATGAAAAAGTGGCAGCTCTCCCTCCATCTATGTCTCTGATTATAGAACAGCAGGAGAGATCGTTAGGGTAGCATACACGTTCTGCTTTGGGGCATATGTCAGGTTCAATACTGTGAATAGATTTAAGCTTTGCCAAGGATGCCAAGTGCTTCTTCCTGTGACTTCTCCAACAACGTGGTGCTGGGCTTGCGCTGCTGGCAGTGTTGCAGCAAACTGTGGTGGTGAGTGACACAGATGGTGCAGAGAGTCTGACATTGCATATTATTTACCAATCAGAAAATGACTCAGTTATTTTATGCACACAATTACAGAAGACCACCTGTACCAGTGTGCACAGTCTGCTTATAGGTAGCAGCAGGAAGAGGGCATGTGTTGATGTAAAAGATGAACTGTTTCACTCTTTGTTATATGTTTTCATAATTTAGATACCCACTTCATTCTTATTCCTTTTGTGAGAATTCAATAACATTTCTCCTCCTGTTAGGACTAACACCATTTGTAGAGTTGGAATTCTGTTACAGGCTGCCCTCCTTGGATTCCATTTTCTAGATATGGAACCTGAAATATCAAAATGTTAATTTGTAAAGTGATTTCCTTGTCTAGTCCCTATAATGTTGTGTTTTAAGGAGGTTCTGGTATTTTTCAGGCATTTCTTGGGTGTTCATCAGATATTTTAAAAATGCCTTAATTATTTGAAAACTTAATGAGGACATTAAGCTGTATCCTCTTGGCACTAAAAGCAAGGAGACTAGTATCTCTTGAACACCTGTCATAGACTCTTCACAGCTCCTCATTTACGCAATCCTCTCCATTACCTCTCAGGTAGGTGTTACTATTGCAGTGCATGGATCAAGTGTCTTGAGACTCAGAATTGAAATGAATTTCCAGGTCCACAGGGCCAATGTGTGGCAGAGAGAGAGTCTAACCCACCACATGATTCTGAATTGAGTTCTAATTCCTAAAATGTTGATTGCATGCTGTTTTGGTCAACTTTTTTTGTTGCTGTGACCAAAAGACCTGATAAGAACAATTTTAGAGGAGGGAGAGTTTATTTGTGGCTCAACATTTCAGGGGTCTCAGTCCATAGACAGCTGACTCCATTGCTCTGTGCCTGAGATGAGGCAGAAATCATGGTGAAAGGATATGATGGAAGAGGAAAACAGCTCAGGATGTGACATTCTGAAAGCAGAAAGAGACAGAGACCCTCACAAAGGACAAAATGCGAACCCCAAAGGCATGCCTCCAGTGACCTACCTCCTCAGTCATATCCTATCTGCCTTCGTTTACCACCCAATCAATCCCTATTAGGGAATTAACACATTGATTAGATTGAGGCTCTCATAACCCAATCATTTCACCTCTAAACCCTTTTGCATTGTCACACATGAGCTTTTGGGGGATACCTTTTACCTAAACTATAATACATACATTCTTCAGAAAGGGCTATCTTATTCTGAGTTTGATAAGGCTGCTAGATTATGTTCTTCCAAAATGAAAATATCTTTAAATCATTATTATAACTATGCAATACAAAAAATTAACTATAGAGATGCATAAGCAAAAAGACCATTATGATGCTACCTACTTTCCCTTACTAGCCCTCCTTATCTCTATGAAAAATGTCAACACTTAATGTTGGAAAATGTACATTCCAAATGGTATATGAATATGTTATTTCAAAAATGATTCACTAACTAATATATTGTGAGAATATAGATCTAGATTTAGTTTATCCTTTCCACTGTTTTGTAACAATCTGTGACATTCCATGTTACCAATAAGGTGATATTGTATTTTATTTAGTCCTATTGATAAACATATGGATGGCTTAAATTTGTTACTACTTTATACAATATTCAATTAGTATCTATATGTTATTCTATTATTTTCTACAAATTCCTGAAATTGAAATTAATTTCTGGCAGCGAAATTAATTTGTCAAAATTCTTTTAAATTTTGATATAAAAGTTTAGATTGTCTTTAAAAATCTATTTTTTTTTTACACTTTCAACTGTAACTGGAAGATATCAATTTTTCAATCTTTGATAACCCGATAGCCCAAAGGGTTAATTCACCATTTTCCAAATATATATTTCATAAGTAATAAGGCAGAGTACTTTTTTATATTTTTATTGGTTATTTGTATCCATGTTGGGAAATTACTTCTTCATATCTTTTGGTCATTTGAAATGTGGCTATATATTTTCTCTTATCAGCTTGTAAAAGCATATGGTACAATATGATTGCCTTGTATGCTGTTTACATGTATGTTAAATAATATTTTATAGACTCACTAACATTATGAACACATTTGCAATTAGTCATACTTCTCTGTGGTAGTTTTTTAAAAAATTGAAGGGTAAACTGCAGATATTATAAACAATTTTCAATTGGTGTCCAGTGGAATTAAATTCTTAAAAGAACAGCAGAAGTAATTTTTTTACCATATCCAATCCAATTCCCACACACTAGTAGTAGCTAGTATTAATATTTTCTTATATTTTCCTTTTAAAACAGTCTTAAAGCTGAGTGCAGTGGTTCATGCCTGTAAACCCCGCCACTCTGGAGGCTGAGGCTGGAGGATTGCCAGTTCAAAATCAACCTCCACAATTTAGTGAGGCCCTTAGCAACTTAGCAAGACCCTCTATAAAAAAATAAATAAATAAAAGAAAAGAAAAAAAATGGGGCTGGGGGGATGTGGCTCAATGGCTAAGTGACCCTGGGTTCAATTGTTGGTACAAAGAGAAAAAAGAAAAGAAAAGAAAAGAAAAAAACAGTCTTCTGTTTTAAAGAAGTATAATTGGGATACAGTAAACAGGACAGATTTAAAGTACATAAGCATCACCAAAATTGGGGTAATAAACCTGTCCATCACCCCAAAAGCATCAGAGGAATTCTTTGTAAGTGCTTCTTGCTACCCTCCCCAACTCCTCTCTTCTTCCTGACTGAGTACTGATGTGCTCTCTATCACTGTAGATTATTTTAAAATTTTTGGAATTACATTTAAGTAAAATAATAAAATAAATATACTATTTTTTGTCTGTTTTTAGTGCAATCATTTTAAGATTCAGCAAGATAGTTGTACATCTCATATTTCATTCATTTTCCTTGCTCCGTAGTATTCCATGCTGTGGATACACAACCACTTTTTTTTTTAAAAAAAATCCTTTTCTTGCTATTACACATCTGAATTATTTTCTGTTTTTGATATTAAGTATCACATTCCTAGAAGCAAAATCACAAAAAAAATTTTTGAATTTGTTTTGTAATATTCTCTATATGGGGTGAAATTTATCTCATATATGAATTAATATTGTCAAAATGGCCATTCTACCGAAGGCCCTATACAGATTCAATGAAATTCCAATTAAAATCCCAAAGATATTCCTCATAGAAATGGAGAAAGCAATCATGAACTTCATCTGGAAGAATAAAAGACCTCGAATAGCCAAAGCAATCTTGAGCAGAAAGAGTGAAGCAGCAAGTATCATAATACCAGACCTTAAACTATACTACAGAGCAATAGTAACAAAAGCAGCATAGTATTGGCATCAAAATAGACAGGTAAATCAATGGTACAGAATAGAAGATACAGAGACAAACACACAAAAATATAGATACCTCATACTAGACAAAGGAGCCAAAAACATACAATGGAGAAAAGATAGTCTGTTCAACAAATGGTGCTGGGAAAACTGGAAATCCATATGCAGTAAAATGAAATTAAACCTCTATCTCTCACCCTGCACAAAACTCAACTCAAAATGGATCAAGGACTTAGGAATTAGACCAGAGACCCTGCACCAAATAGAAGAAAGAGTATGCCCAAATCTTCATCATGTTGGCTTAGGATCAGACTTCCTTAACAAGACTCCCAAAGCACAAGTAATAAAAGCAAGAATCAATAAACAGGATGGATTCAAACTAAAAAGCTTTTTCTCAGCAAAGGATACAATCAATAATGTGAAAAGAGAGCCTACAGAGTGGAAGAAAATCTTTGCCACACACACTTCAGATAGAGCACTAATCTCCAAAATTTACAAAGAACTTATAAAACTTTACACCAAAAATACAAAGAATTCAATCAATAAATGGGCCAAGGAACTGGACAGACACTTTAACAGAAGAAAACACAAAGGTAATTAATAAATATATGAAAAAGTGTTCAACCTCCTTAGTAATTAGAGAAATGTAAATTAAAACAACTCTAAGATTTTATCTTACTCCAATTAGAATAGCTATTTTCAAGAATACAAGCAATAATAGATGTTGGCATGGTTGTGGAGGAGAAGGCACATTTTACGTTGTTGGTGGAGTTGCAAATTGGTGCAGCCACTCTGGAAAGCAGTGTGGAGAATCCTCAGAAAACTTGGAATGGACCCATGGTTGACCCAGTTATCCCACTCCTTGATTTATACCCAAAGGATCTAAAATTAGCATACTACAGTAATGCAGCCACAACAATGTTTAGAGCAGCTCAGTTCACAATAACTAGATTAAGATTTATTTTCTAATACAAGATTTTAATGCCATAAATTCTCCCTTAGTATGGATATAGTTGCATCCATACATTCTGATGAAATTCATCCAGTCCAAAATATTTTCTAACTTCCCTTTTGATTTCTTTTACAACATATTGGCTACATAGAAGCACCATTTAATTCCCAAATAGTTCGTGATTTTCCAAATATCTGTTTTTGATTTCTTATTTAATCCAAGTATGGTAAGATAATATAATTTGCATAATTTTCAAGTGGGTTAAATTCAATACTTAAATTTTTGCCCCAAATTTAGTTTATATTGATAAATGTTCTGTGTGCATTTGAACATAGTTTCTCCTTTTGTAGAACTGTAATGTAAATGTCAATTACACCATATTCATTGATAGTGTTTTTGTCTACTCTATCTCGTCTTGCTGATCTTTTGTCTACTTGTTCCCCCAATTATTGAGAGTGATACTGAAATCTCTGACCGTAATTGTGGATTCATCTTTTTCTCCTTGAAATTCTAACAGTTTTTGCTTCGGACATTTTGAAGTTATGTCACCAGGTATGTAATATATTTAGAATTGCTATGTACTTTTGATGAATTAATGCAGTTATGAAATTACCTTCTTTCTCCTTTGTAATGTTCTTAGTTCTAAAATCTCTTGATAATAGTATAATCCCTTTTTTATATCTGTTAATCTATTTGGGTCTTCACATTTAGTCTATATTGCTGGGTCACGTTTTCTTATAGAATTAAACAATGCCTTCCCATAAATTGGGGTGTTTAGATCATTTACATTTAATGTGATTTTTTGACATACCTACCTTTAACTCTGTCAATTTGCTATTTGTGTTTTATTTGCTCCATTTAATTTTTATTCTTTTTTTTTTTTTTATTTCAGTGGATTTGTTTGATTGGTATCCTTAACTTCTTAGCCTCCCTTCAAGTGAACTATGACACTTCTTGTCTGGTATAAAAACCTGATAACAATATACTTCTAGTTGTTTTCTTTTCTCAACCTTTGTTCAGTGGTTGTAAGAAATTTTAGTTCTATGTTTGTTATAATGCCTATATTACATTTTGTTTTGGTTAATTATTTTTAAAGATATTTAAATAATCAGAAAAAATTTTATATATAGTTATTTATCCACACAGGTATTATTTCACAGTTATTCATTCCTTTGTGTATATCTAACTTTTAAGCTGGGTTGTTTTCCTTTTTCCCCAAAGATTTTCTTTGACATTTCTTGTCAAATGTCAAGTGTGTGTCAGTGCTGTCTGCTAGCACTGAATTCTTTTAGATTTTGTGCATCTAAAATTATTGCTAGCCTTTGTTCTTGAAAGATTTTTTTTTCTCATCATAGACTTGTTTGTTGACAGTATTTTTTATTTTAGTATTTAAAGTTGTTGCCTCATTACCTTATTGTATATGTCATTTCCAGTGAGAAATCCACTATCATCTTTAAATTTATTTCTGTGTGGGTATTGTGTCTTTTTGTGATTTTCTTCTTTGTCAATAGTTCTGAACAGTTTGATTATGATGAGCTTCATTGTGTGTTTGCTCATGCTTTTTATACTTGGGGTTTGTTGAGCTTCTTGGATCTGGTGATTTATGCTTAAATAAAATTTGGAAAAAGTTTACTAAATACTGTTAATTCTGTTTGATCTATTTTTCATATAAGACTTTGTAGTAGTCATAACTAAAAGTTTGATATAAACATTATTTATACCTTCCATGTCTTTTCACTTTTTAAACATATAAAATATGATTTAGTAACTTGTAATTTTTGGGTTTCTTAATTCTTAAGTGTAGGAGAGTTCTGTCTCAGTTTCAATTAATTTGTTATTTTCATTTGAGTTTCCATGCTTCCTATTTTGCCTGGTATCATTTGGTTACATGTTAGAAATTATGAATTTTATTTTGTTGGGTGCTATATAGTTTCATATTTCTATGAATTTGTGTTGTTTGAGCTTCTCTGGAATACAATTATCTAGGAAATAGTTTGATTTTTTCAAGTCTTGGTTTAATGCTTCTTTAGGCAACTGTAGAGCAGTGCACAGTCTAGGACTAATTATTTTCCTCTTTCAAGGAACAAGCTTGAATTCTACATTTAATGCTTCATGAATTATGAATTTTTCCAATCTGGTTAGTGAAACATACACTCTTCTTAGCCCCTTGTGATATCCGCTCACTGTTTCCTCTAATGCTTTTGAGTTGTTATTTCCCTAATCTTGAATAGTTTCTTTACAAGCCTGTGTTAATTAGTGCTCCACTGAATACTCAAAAGGGATTCTTTGTGGTCTCATGTCCTCTCTGTGTGCAGTCTCCTTTTCTACAGTACTCTGTCCTGCAAACTGTAGCTTCCTTGATCTTTCTTAGCTCGTAGCTTCATTACCTCAACCCAAGACAAACTATGTGGCTTTACCTGCTCCCCCTCTTCCTTCACCACAGCCTGGAATCTCTCTCTAGGGAAGAAGCACAAACACCAGGTGGAACTTGATTAGGTCCTTTCTTAAGGTTCCATCCCTGTTCATTACCTGATAATTACTGTCATGAAAACTGTTGTTTTATATTCTGATTTTTTGTTTTCAGGGAGTCTGTATCCAAGTCCCATTTTTTCCAAGTTGACCAGAGCGGAATTTCTCAAAATTTTCTTTATAAAGTGAAATCAGGGTATATTGATTTCATTTTAAAAGATGTTGTGGACCCATTTTGTCTTTAGCATAAAATCTAAACTCTTCATTGAGTGATAAAAGCTTGTGTAATTTAGCTCCCGTCTACTTTATGACCTCATGTCCATTCTTCCAGGAAATATTGATACGTACAGAGTAAACTCCTCTTGTTCCTAGCTCCAGAAATTCAATTTCATTCACATAGCATTTTTCAGTTTGCGTTTTTAAATTTACTAACGTATCCTATATCTATATATATCTCAGCATATGGAAGTCTGTTTCTCTTTCATGTTGCCTTTTATTTTATGGAAGAAAATACAGTTGGTTAAATTATAATAAGTTATGATGCAACTTTTGAATCAATATGGAACCTGAATGGCATTCATTTGACGTATGAATATTTTTTTTTTGACACTTGTAGTTTGTACATATAGGGGCTTCAAAAAACTTCTACCCTTTCATCTTCCTGAACAGATCAACTCATGGGACTGAAGTGGAAATTTTTTCTTTTCTAATTTCAAAGTCCTGTGCAAAGAAAAAAAAAATCTGACTATAGATTTCTGTTTCAATAATTGCTTCTTCTTAGAAAGAGTCCATGCAAGAGACTTTCCCCTTTCTGTAAGAGGTATGGATGCCAATGTTTGTCCTCACACCTCTGTTGCCATATGTGCTACATATGGATACACAGAGATTTGTGGAAAGGAGGGAGGAGCTTGTTTGTGAATAGTTGAAGCAACTTGATGTAAAAGTGATCCATGGGCTGTGAATCTGTATGTGTATTTTTATTATATGTACCAATTTACATATAAAATCTATCTGCACATCTACTTATACTTTAAGATAGCAATTTTGATTTTTCAGAATTTAAATTGCTTTCTGAAAAATTTGCGGTTAATATTTTAAGAAATAAAGTTGACAACTTTTAGCTTTGAAATATGAATTTTCTCTTGACTCATAATTACAAAAGACAGGTACGTTGTTTAATGCTCACTTTTGTGTCCCTAGGGGTTGGCAGGATGTTTAACTCATGGACTACAAAATTATTTGTTAAAAAAACAGATAAATAAAATTCAGAGGATTAATAAGGAAAATTTGCTAACAAAATTAAAAACATGTATTAAATGATCATCTTTCTATATCAAGAGTTTCATAATTTTAAATGTTGGCATAGATGATAACTATGGTGACACAGTATACACTTGAAAAGAAGTCTTGTCACCAGAATGAAAACTTTATAAGTACAGGAATATTTTGTTTATCATTCATAGTAGCAGTTGATACATAGTAGGTGTTCAATAATATTTGATTAATTAATTAAATTTTTAAACTTACGTTGTTTAAGGTAAACTATAAAAATTTTTATATAGCCACATCTGTCAAAAAGTTCATTTAAAATAGTTAGGATTTTCATATTGGTATGTGCATAATAAAATATTTAGGATAAAAAAGATTTGAAGATAAACTTTGCACTGCTCTTCAGAAACACTTGATTTTTCTATCATATACATATATAATGGTCATAAATTTTAGAGAAAGGTAAAATTCATCTAAAATCTTACCGATCATTGATATAACATGCAAATACATGATTATCTTCAAACTATTTTCTTTTAAAATTTTTTTTGGTAGTTTGAACCTATCTGTAGTTTTAAGCATGGGTTGGTATTGATGCCAGCCAATTAGAAATGCCAGTGTTTTTTTTTTTCCTCTCCACAGAAATGGGCGTATACCCCAGCTAGGGAAATAAAAAGTAAAATATTAATAGGAATTCTAGGAAAGCATTACTTTTTTCCCCAAAAGGTTACTAGGAGATACTTTTTTTTTTTCCAGTGGAGAAGATTATGTGGCATGAAGATATGAAGTAAGAAATTATTATTGTCATTTTCATTCACATCAAGGGTGTCTAGCACTTTAGGTGAGAGGCAACCTTTAAAGTCTGAGGACAGGTAGAAAGCAAAATGAAGAGTCAGAATTTGGTCTATGGTAATACTGTTGGAACTGTGAGGTCATGATTTTACCATGTAAAAAACCAAACAGGTTTAAATCAACAACAATCCACTTCAAATTGGGTTTTCTGTCCTTGTAACACAGAAACTATCAAATGACATAGATGAAAAAATTACTTTTTCTGTTTTTGCCAAATACAGTATTTTATAGGCTCTCCAAAAACATAATGCTCATGTGTAAACAAGGAATTCAGAGGTAATTGTTTTTATTTAATTTGGTTTGTTTGAGACTTTACTTTGGTATTAATTTTCTGGTAGAATGCTGTAAAATTCATCTGTAGAAATTCATACTTGTTAATATAATTCATGTTAAAGAATTTGATTTAGAGCAAGTAAAAACTGAAACTCTAATTTCACCAACTTATTTTGTGTGCTGACTCTAAAGACACAGTCAGATACGCATTAAATTTAGTTCCAGTGTGAGTAAAAATAACTCTTAGCTTTCCTGTCCATATTTATAAGAAGTTGGCTATTTAACTCTCATCTTCACCACTGATGTTACCAAATCCTTTATCATAATTTCCATCTCTTCAAGTCACATGAGAATGCTGAAGGTTTATTGAGAGACATCTGAAAGAATTATTTGCCTTGCCTCAAGATTAAAGGATGCTTCTCTTTATGATGAATAACACTGAAGATTAAGAACTTTCTGGGTCAAGGAATGAAATCTTGTGGTAATAAATGAAAATAGGCAGTTGCCCATATTTTGAAATGACTGAAAAAGAAAAACCAGAGAAGGGCAGGTGCAGTTAACCTATCCTTTCAGAAACGCTTCCCAATCCCAGACACATATTTATAAATATCACTGTAATCATGGTTCAAAATGATGTCTTAAGTGGGGGAGGGAAGCACATGTACAAAATATTTATTATAGATTACATTTCTTCCTAGGGCAGAAATATATTTTATTTATCTGCATCACACCTGTGACTGTAGAAACTTCCTGTTGTTCAGTGCCCTCTTAGATTCATCAATAGCTATTTGGTAAAACATTCACATCTTAACTATCTTGTAAAATATCACAACAGCACTTCCCTAAAGTAAATGTAGTTGAGTTTTGCTTGGTTATGATTTAAAAATAAGGTTTTATGATGAATCAGGAAGATTAAAGTCAGTTTCTTGAGTAGAAGCGTGGGCTACAATCCCGTTCCACAGGATGCAGTGTAGAACAGGGCTGCTAATCAAGGCTCAGAATGGAAGTTCACAAATGTCCCTGCTTAAAAGATGGGGAGTGCAAAACTCAGAAGGGTGAAGGTTCAGAAGTGTCCTAAAGTTAACAATCTGACAGCAGACTTTTGAACACAGAAACAACACATTTTACATTTATGATATTCTCATACTCCCTCTCCAGCACAGTGAATACATTAGCAGACAGTTTCAAAAAGGTATTTTTAAGTTTATTTTTAAATTATTATACAGAAAACGTGGTATTTTTGGCATATGGTTCTATGAGTTTTCATACATGCATAGATTTATGTAACCATCACCACAATCAGAAAGATCTATCATCTCCCTTAATTCTCTTGTACTCCAGGTTTAAGGTCACCCCTTCCCCATCTGTGACCCTAGGCTACTACTGATCTATCATTGTTTCTTCTGAGGATATCATACAAATGGAATCATACAGACACCCACTTCTTTTACCTCTGCACTATCTTTATTATTTCCTTTTTTCTGCTTGCTTTGGGCTTATTTTACTCTTTTAGTAGTTTCTTGAAGTAGAAACTTACATTATTAATTTGAAGTATTTCTTCTTTTCTAATATAAAGACTTTATTTCATATATTTTCCTGTAAGACCCACTTTTACCACATCCTATAAATTCTGATGTGTTCCATTTTTGGTAGTTTTTTTTTTTTTTTTTTTTTTTCAGGTCAAAATACTTTCAAATTGCTTTTGAGACTTCCTTTTGGATCATAACTCTTTGGATTTTTTATTTTTTTTTAAAGTTATTTTTATTGTAAACAAATGGGATACGTCTTGTTTCTCTGTTCGTACATGAAGTAGAGACATACCACTTGTGTGATCATATATTTACATATGGTAATCGTGTTTGATTCATTCTGTTATTTTTTCCTTCCCCACCACCCTGTCCCACCCCTCTTTTCCCTCTATATAGTCCCTCCTTTCTCCATTCTTGCCCCTCTCCCAGCCCCATTATATGTCATCTGCTTATCAGCGAGATCATTCGTCCTTTGGTTTTTTGAGATTGGATTATCTCACTTAGCATGATATTCTCCAATTTCATCCATTTACCTGCAAATGCCATAATTTATTATTCTTTATGACTGAGTAATATTCCATTGCATATATACCACACTTTCTTTATCCATTCATCAATTGAAGGACATCTAGGTTGGTTCCATAATCTGGCTCTGGTGAATTGAGCAGCTATGAACATTGATGTGGATGCATCTCTGTAGTATGCTATTTTAAGTCCTTTGGGTATAGGCCAAGGAGTGGGATAGCTGGGTCAAATGGTGGTTCCATTCAAAATTTTCTAAGGAATCTCCACACTACTTTCCTGAGTGGCTGTACTAATTTGCAATCCCACCAGTAATGTATGAGTGTACCTTTTTCCCCACATCCTCGCCAACACCTATTGTTGCTTGTATTCTTGATAATTGCCATTCTAATTGGGATCAAATGGAATCTTAGGGTAGTTTTGATTTGCATTTCTCTTATTACTAGAGATGTTGAACATTTTTTCATATATCTGTTGATTGCTTGTAGATCTTCTTCTGTGAAGTGTCTGTTTATTTCCTTAGCCCATTTGTTGATTGGGTTATTAGTATTCTTGGTGTAGAGTTTTTTGAGTTCTTATATATTCTGGAAATTAGTGCTCTATCTGAAGTATGTGTGGCAAAGATTTTCTCCCACTCTGTAGGCTCTCTCTTCACATTGCTGACAGTGTCCTTTGCTGAGAGAAAGCCTTTTAGTTTGAATCTATCCTAGTTATTGATTCTTGCTTTTATTTCTTGTGTTATGGGAGTTCTGTTAAGGAAGTCTGATCCTAAGTTGATATGTTGAAGATTTGGACCTACTTTTTCTTCTATAAGATGCAGGGTCTCTGGTCTGATTCCAAGGTCCTTGATCCATTTTGAGTTGAGTTTTGTGCAGGGTGAGAGGTAGGGGTTTATTTTCATTCTGCTGCATATGGATTTCCAGTTTTCCAAGCACCATTTGTTGAAGAGGCTATCTTTTCCCCATTGCATATTTTGGCCCCTTTGTCTAGTATGAGAAAATTGTATTTATTTGGGTTTGTGTCCATGTCCTCTATTCTGTACCATTGATCTACCTGTCTAATTTGGTACCAATACCATGCCGTTTTTGTTACTATTGCTTTGTGGTATAGTTGAAGTTCTGGTATTGCGATACCTCCTGTTTCACTCTTCCTGCTAAAGATTGCTTTAGCTATCTGGGTTTCTTATTCTTCCAGATGAATTTCATGATTGCTTGCTCTATTTCTTTGAGGTACATCATTGGGATTTTAATTGGAATTGCATTGAGTCTGTATAGCACTTTTGGTAGTATGGCCATTTTGACAATATTAATTCTGCTTATCCAAGAACATGGGAGATCTTTCCATCTTCTAAGGTTTTCTGTAATTTTTTTTTTCTTTAGTGTTCTGTAGTTCTCATTGTAGAGGTCTTTCACCTCTTTTGTTAGATTGATTCCCAAGTATTTTATTTTTTTTGAGGCTATTGTGAATGGGGTAATTTTCCTATCTTCTCTTTCTGAAGATTCATCACTTATGTATAAAAATGCACCAGATTTATGAGCATTGATCTTATATCCTGCTACTTTACTAAATTCACTTATGAGTTCTAAAAGTTTTCTGGTGGAATTTTGTGGTTCCTCTAAGTATATAATCATATCATCAGCAAATAGGGATAGTTTGAGTTCTTCTTTTCCTATTCGTATCTCTTTAATTTCTTTGGTCTGCTTAATTGCCCTGGCTAGTGTTTCAAGGACAATGTTGAATACAAGTGGTGAAAGAGGGCATCCCTGCCTTGTTCCAGTTTTTAGGGGGAATGCTTTCAGTTTTTCACCATTTAGAATGATATTGGCCATGGGTTTAGCATAGATGGCCTTTACAATGTTAAGGAATATTCACTATCCCTATTTTTTCTAGTGTTTTGAGCATGAAAGGTGCTGTATTTTATCAAATGCTTTTTCTGCATCTATTGAAATAATCATGTGATTCTTGACTTTAAGTCTATTGATATGGTGAATTACATTTATTGATTTCTGAATGTTGAACCAACATTGCATCCCTGGGATAAAACCAACTTGATCGTGGTGCACTATCTTTTTTATATATTTTTGTTTGCAATTTGCTAAAATTTTGTTGAGAATTTTTGCATCAATGGTCATTAAAGATATTGATCTGAAGTTTTCTTTCCTTGATGTGTCTCTGTCTGGTTTAGGTAGCAGGGTGATATTGGCTTCATAAAATGAGTTTTGGAGGGTTCCCTCCTCTTCTATTTCATGGAATATTTTGAAAAATATTAGAATGAGCTCTTCTTTAATGGTTTTGTAGAACTCAGCTGAGAACCCATTTGGTCCCGGAATTTTCTTTGTTGGTAGGCTTTTGATGGCTTCTTCTATTTCATTACTTGAAATTAATCTATTTAAATTGTGTATGTCCTCCTTGTTCAGTTTAGGTAATTCATATGTCTCTAGAAACCTGTTGATGCCTTCAAGATTTTCTATTTTGTTGGAGTAGAGATTTTCAAAATAGCTTCTAATTATATTTTGTATTTCACTCATGTCTGTTGTGATATTTCCTTGTTCATTTTGAATTTTAGTAATTTGGGTTTTCTCTCTCCTCTTTGTTAGTGTGGCTAAGGGCTTATCAATTTTGTTTAATTTTTCAAAGAATGAACTTTTTTATTTCATCATTTTTTTGATTGTTTCTTTTGTTTCAATTTCATTGATTTTAGTTCTGATTTTAACTATTTTCTGTCTTCTACTACTTTTGGTGTTGCTCAGTTCTTCTTTTTCTAAGGCTTTGAGCTGTAGTGTTAGGTCGTTTATTTGTTGATTTTTTTCTTCTTTTATTGAATGCACTCCATGAAATAAATTTTCCTCTAAGAACTGCTTTCATAGTGTCCCAGAGATTTTGATATGTTGTATCTTTGTTCTCATTTACCTTTAAGAATTTTTTTATTTCCCCATTGATGTCTTCTGTTACCCATTCATCATTCAATAGCATATTATTTAATCTCCAGGTATTGGACTAGTTTCTGTTTTTTACTCTGTCATTTATTTCTAATTTCAATCCATTATGGTCTGATAGAATCAGACCGTATCTTGATAAAATACAAGATAGTATCTCTATCTTCTTGTATTTACTAACAGTAGCTTTGTGGCATAACATATGGTCTATTTTAGAGAAGGATCCATGTGCTGCTGAGAAGAAAGTGTATTTGCTCTTGGTTGGATAGTATATTCTATAAATGTCCGTTATGTCTGAATTATTGATTGTGTTATTGAGATATACATTTTCTTTGTTCAATTTTTGTTTGGAAGATCTGTCCAGTGGTGAGAGTAGTGTGTTAAAGTCACCTAGTATTATTGTGTTGTGGTCTATTTTGTTTCCTGGAATTGAGAAGGATTTATTTGATGTACATTGGATGAGCCACTATTTTGGGCATAGATTTTATGATTGTTATGTCTTGCTGATTTATGCTTCCCTTAAGCAGTATGTAATGTCCTTCTTTATCCCTTCTGACTAACTTTGGCTTGAAGTCCACATTATCTGATATGAGGATGGATACTCTGGCTTTTTTGCTGTGTCCATGTGCATGGTATGTTTTTCCCCATCATTTCACCTTTAGTCTGTGGGTATCTCTTTCTATGAGATGAGTCTCTTGCACGCAGCATATTTTTGGATCTTTCATTTTAATCCATTCTGCCAGTCTATGTCTTTTGATTGATGAGTTCAGGCCATTAACATTCAGGGTTATTATTGAGATATGATTTGTATTCCCGGTCATTTGGCTCATTTTTTTTTTTTTTTTTTTTGACACAACTTGGTTTCTCCTTTATTTGCCTATTCCTTTAGGGTAGTTCCTTCCTTTGCTGATTTAGATCATTGGTTTTCATCCCTTCCTCATGGAATATTTTGCTGAGAATGTTCTGTAGTGCTGGCTTTCTTTTTGTAAATTCTCTTAGCTTTTGTTTATCATGGAAGGATTTTATTTCATCGTCAAATCTGAAGGTAAGTTTTGCTGGGTATAAGATTCTTGGTTGGCATCTGTTTTCTTTCAGAGCTTGAAAAATGTTGTTCCAGTCCCTTCTAGCTTTTAGGGTCTGTGTTGGAAAATCTGCTGATATCCGTATTGGATTCCCTCTGAATGTAATTTGATTCTTTTTTCTCTTAAAATTCTGTCTTTATTTTGTATGTTAGGTATTTTCATTATAATGTGGCTTGGTGTGGGTCTGTTGTAATTTTGTATATTTGGAGCCCTATAAGCCTCTTGTACTTGATTTTCCACTTCATTCTTCAGATTTGGGAAATTTTCTGACATTATTTCACTGAATAAATTGTTTATTCCTTTGGTTTGTTTCTGTGTGCCTTCCTCGATCCCAATAATTCTTAAATTTGGCCTTTTAATATCCCATAATTCTTGTAGATTCTGTTCATGATTTCTTACCATCTTCTCTGTTTGGTCAACTTTGTTTTCAAGATTAAATATTTTTTCTTCAATGTCTGAGATTCTGTCTTCCAGGTGTTCTATGCTATTGGTTATGCTTTCTATGGAGTTCTTAATTTGGTTTATTGTTTCCTTCATTTCAAGGATTTCTGGTTTTTTTTTGTTTTTTTTTTTTTTCAGTATCTCTAACTCTTTTTTGAAATGATCTTTTTCTTCCCACATTTGCTCTTTTAACTGTTGATTGGTGTGATCATTCAATGCCAGCATTTGCTCTTTCATCTCATCATTTGCTTCTCTGATTTTTTTAATTATGTACATTCTGAACTCCCTTTCTGACATTTCTTCTGCCATGCTGTCATTGGATCTCATTGATGTAGTATCTAGGTTTGTTTGGACATTTTCTTCCCTGGTTTTCTCATATTGCTCAGGTATCTTCCCCTCTATTAGTGAAACTCTGAGATATTGCAGATTTCCTCTATTGACTAATAGTGTCCCTGTATATTTCCAATAACTCACCTCCTAGCCTTCAGTAGCCTGAAGTCTTGGAGGAACTTGATAATGCAGTTCTCCACAAGGAAGCTGCCCCTCTAGGGTTGGTGGCCTTCAGGTGGGATATATTCTCTGCTAGTGGGCAGAGGCACCTCTACTTGTTGACTGATGGTCAGCCAAAGGGGGACTAGACTGTGGGCTGGGGTACAGCTGGTCTGGGCCTGGGTCTCCAGTTCTACCACCCCAATTGGAAAGCCTCACCTGGTGGGGAAAACTCATCCAGTGGGGAAGTCTCACTGGGCAGCTCTCCTCTGATAAACTCCCTTCAGTCTGGAACTACCGCCTGACCTGGGAGCCTCGTCCTACGAGTGAGTGTCTCACTTGACAGCCCTCCTCTGCAACATTCCCTGTGGTCCTGAACTACCGCCTGGGCCGGGGAGCCTGGTCCTGCAAGGGAGTCTCCCGCTAGGCGGCCCTGCTCCAAGAAGCTGCCTGAGATCTGGACCTGCCCCCAGTTGGGGCCTGCCGCCCTGTCCGGGGTAGCCTCGCCCAGTGGGAGAGACTCATCTGGTAGCTCTGAGTTGGTCCTGAGTCTCTTAATACCTCCTTTTCTTGAATCTTGAATTCCGGAGCCACAAGAGATGCAGTCACCCTCTAGTCCGCCATCTTGGTATCCTGGATTGTTTTAAAACTTTATTAATTTCTTTTTTTCAATATATTTTGTTATTGATTTCACATATATTGCCTTTGTGGTTTAAGATCATACTTTGAATAATAACAATTTTTTGAAACTTATTAAGGTTAGTTTTATGATCCAGAATGTCACTTGTATGGGGAAAATAATGTGTATTTTCTTTGAGTCAAACAGAATGGAAGGGCTTTATCTAGTATTTTTTGCTACTTGGCTTCCAAACTAGAAGATAAAGGAAAAAATTGATAAATTACCTGTTGACTGGCTGGAACTTCATCTCTGGTCTACTGAAGTTTGCCTGCTATCATTTATTTTTCAGAATCCTCAAACACCTTTTTCATATGTTCTCTTCCCATTTTATAGCTGCCTTTGGTGGAAAGGATGAGTAGAAGTACTTATTCCATCTTACTCAGTAAGAAACTGGAGTCTCTTAAGAGTAATATTTTTCTATTAATCTATTATTTTTCATTTCACTATTTTCAAAATTCATGCATATCTCATTTTAGGTAATATCTTTTGTGGAAAGTGATCTTTATTCTGTTAAAAATACTTATCACCTACAATGTTCTGGCACTGTTCCAATCAGTAAGGATCCATCAAAGAATGAACACCAGCAAATTCTTGCCCACTTTCAGTTTACATTATAATGGGAGGAAATAGAGAATATATAACCTTTAACCAAAAATAGGTAACATCAGATAGTTGGTGTAGGCACAATAAGTAAAAATAAGGTGAAAGTAGATGATTTGATGTGATAAAGGAAGACGTTGCAATATTCAAAGTGATTGTGAAGAAAGTTACTAAGAAGGGGATACTGGAAGATTTGCATAAAGATAGTAGCACTATATTGTGTAGTATGATCGTCACCTTTAAAAACCAGATTTGAAACAGATTAAGTTGAGAAGAACTATATATATATTATTATAATTATCTCTCCCATTGAAAGGTGTAGTTCTTTCAATCATGGATCCTCATTTTTGCATAGTTAAATTATTTCTGAGTAAACTCACAAAATGTAAAGACTTTATTAAATAAGTCATTAAATTATTAAAGTTGTGTCAAAATGATTTTAAACTTAAATCAGACAAATACAACCTTGATAATGTGCAAAATTACATCAAGTTGGCCACAATTGTTTCTGTGAAACATAGGCTGAGCTCTGTGATTTGACATGAACAAAGGAAAAAAAAAATCCAACTAAATTCAACAGTTTTTATTTTGGTTTTGAGATAGTTTATCCATATGAATTACCATGGGGGAAATCACAACATTAAATTTATGCTAAAGTTTTAAATAGTATCTGTTTTTCAAATGTCAAGAACACCTCCATTGTCAGTACTAAAGGTCAGTTCCACAGTCTTTAATTGTTTGAATATCTTACCTTACCTTTGCTAGCAGAGGTAAAAGCAACAAAGACAATTCTAGGGCAAAGTTAGTTGTCACTAACTTAGGTGAAATGCCATGTCCAGATGTTGCAGATGTCTGCAGTTACTATGTAATTCTAATTGACTCCCTGGGGAATCTCAGTGGAGCTACTGAGGGCCAAATTTAGCTTTGGAGTTGTGAGTGAGTAACTGATGACAGAGGTTGACTCTGTGTTTGTGTATGTGGAGGTGTTGAGAGGTGGAGGTTACACAAAGTCCAACAGTCATTACTTCTAAGGCCCAGGGGAACTTACACCTTGGTTATCAGCTTTTACCTTAAGCACATTTAAGTACATATTTTGAAATATGAAAGCACCTGAAGTTTATTAGCCAGCAGGCTATAATTCCTTCAAAAACAAAATCTATAGAGCTAATAAAAATAGGTGTATATTCACACACATATTAAAAAAAAATATATATATATATATACACACATGTATATATATGTATATATTTGAAAATATACAAAATATTTTTAAATGTACATAATTATATTATCTGAGAATGTACTTGGGTTTTGAAGGTTCAGATAATTGTTGACATTTTCAATGATTTGACAAATAGGTGGCTTTGTTTTTAGACAATCTAATATTCTCTTTTTCTAAAGAACACAGCTTAGAACATGTATTTTCTATGCCAGGTACAGTGGCACATTTCTGTAATCCCAGCTACTCAGGAGGCTGAGACAGGAGGATTACAAATTCAAGACCAGCCTGGGTAAGTTAGCAATATCTGGTCTCAAAACAAAACATAAGAGGGCTAGGGATGTAGTTCAGTGGTTGAGCACCCCTGGGTGACATGCCCAGTGCTAAAAAAAAGAAAGAATCTAGTCTAACTTCAAATCTTTTATCTTACTCTAAATTTGTAGCAAAAGAGTAACTTTTTAAAATTTCTGTATAACACCTGAAAGAATATCTAGGAATTTATTTTTCTTACATAAGACACAGCATAGATTTTCAGTTAGATATGGAGAAGTGGAGCAATTCTAAAACTTCAGCACTCCTTAATGCACAAAAACTGAGTTATTTTGTTTATAATTTTAATTTTCAAATAACAGCTTTATAATAGAAAAACTGAATAACACTTTGGTTTGAATAAATCTTCTATTTCTAATTAAATATAACTATTAATTAAAGATAACTATTCCTAGAATGTAATTTAGATTTCTGCAAGGTTTTTGCTGAACAATCTTGTGTCACTCTGGAGAAGTAACAATGAACTTGAAGATATGAAGAAAATATAAAGCTATAAAAATCATAAAGAAAGAAGCAAAAAAAAAAAAAAAAAGACATAAGCAAAGGATAAGACAATAATTTGCTTTTAAAAGATGGATATAAATTTAAGTTACTGTTAAGAAATTGCTGATAAAAATTGACTATTCTAGCTGAGCATGGTGGCACAACCTGTAATTCCCAGTGACTCAGGAGGCTGAGGCAGAAGGTTTATGGATTCCAGGCTACCTTCTGCAACTTACCAAGGACCTGAGCAACTTTGCAAGACTCCGTTTCAAAATAAAAAAAAAATATATAACTAAAAAGAACCAATTTTAAAAAGTAGATGAGAATAAAGTGAACAAAAACAAATGTAAAAGAGCAAAAGGGGAGGTAGAATACTAAAGAATGCCAATAACTTAAAAATTAATATCTTTTAAGAAATAGTGAATAAAATAATAAAAGATTTTTAAAAAATTAGAGCCTTTGATGCTATTATTACTGGCAGGAGTCGAGTTCCTGTTCCATGGAGTTAGAGTCCAAGAATGAACACCATGAGAGCCATTGAGGTAAGCAAGTGAGCAGGAATTTTATTAAAAAGGAAAGTGAGAAAAAGATTCAGAACTCCAATGAGCCTGGGAGGGGCAAGAGTGCTATTTAAATCTTATAGCCCTCTTTTTAAAGGCAAGTAAGCAGAAGTTGACAAGCTCCACTTGATGGGTTTTTGTTATTTCCATGGTCCCTGGCAGGCAAGTGCTGGATTATGGATCATGCAGTCACAGGCACTTTTGGAAAGATGGAGGTTTACACCCTTACTGAGGAACAGGAACTGTCTTAGAACATGCCTGTCCTCCCGCTCACCCTCTTGTCCACCCTTATTGTCCCTTTCCTACTCTCCACTGCCTAGCCTCTTCTATCTCACTATCAGGATTTGAAAAATAGAAATTTATAGTCAGAGATTTAAACTATTTTTATTACTATAATCTTTTTTTTTTAAAGTAATTAAACCATATTTTAGTCAGTTTACTGCTCTGTCTAAAAGATCTGACAAGAACAATTTTATAAGAGGCAAATTTTATTTGGGACTCAGAGTTTTAGAGGTCTTGGTCCATAGATAGCCAGCTTCCTTCCTTGGGGCTGGAGGTGAGGCAGAACATCATGGTGGAAGAGTATGGCAGAGGGAAGTAACTCATAAGATAATCAGAAAGACTAAGCTCAGCTCACCAAAGGCAAGTTCCCAGGGATCCACCTCCTCCAGCCACACCCTACCTGCCTTCAGTTACCACTCAGTTAATCCCCATCAGGGGATTAATTTACTGATTGGGTTAAGGCTCTCATAACCCAATCATTTTACCTCTAAACTTTCTTGCATTGTCTCACACATGAACTTTTGAAGGATACCTAATATCTAAACTGTAACAACAATTGGTTTCTGTATGCTTATTCAATGCAAAAAATCCTAAGAATCTTAAACTACTTAATTTCACAATAAAACTGATCTTGAGCAAATTCTCTGTGACAGTTGAATATTTTATTTAATTAAAATATTCACAAATAGTAAATCAATGATGTGAAATTGTAATACAAAGCTGCTCCCCTGCCCTTTGCATCACAACCTAGCTTGTCAGACTGAAAGCTGCTCTCCCTGCCTTTTCCGGTGCAGCCATTTTCCCCACCTCCCCAATACTTGTCAGTCTGTGAACATCCTAGCTAGCTATTGGTTCATCAGTCAGCTTGCAAGTATCCTTCTCCATTATTGGTCCCCTGTTAGCCCAGTGGAATTCAATTGCTTCATGGTAGCTACCCCGCCATCTTTTCTCTTGCTTTTCTCTCCTACACACTTGCTTACTTTCTCCTCCTTGCTTTTCCACTCTTTCTTGTGCGTGCCCTTTCTCTTTCCCTTTCTTTTCCTCTCATTTTCTCTCTTACCCTGCAGGGAGACACTCTGTTGGCTTAATAAACTCCCTTATGTGATTTCCTGTGTCTGGCGGTTTCTGTGGGATTCCTCACATTGGTGCCGTGACTCGGATGGGTCCTTCCACTGTCTCTTAAGCAAGTGGAAACCCATCTGACGCCCCAGTGACCCCCGGACACAGCCCCACCTTCCACTCGCCCAGACACTCAGCTTTTTGCATGCAACACCAGACTTCAGATTGGTGAGTTCCCTTAGACAGGTCCCCACTGTACACCACTTAAACACACCTCTGCTGACCTGAGAAGTGACCAACGAGTGTCCGGGGCTCTCGAGGTTGCTGAGGTGTGGGGGTACCCCCAGCCACAACTTTTATAGTTATGGCTGGCCCCTATAGTCGGTCTTATGTGCCAGGTGGATTCCTGATTTTATGGTGGAGATTCTCTCTCAGGGTTGAGGCTCATCTCACGCTCACACTTGCACTTGCACTTGTACTCGAAAACCCTGATATCAGGTCATCAACTCTTCTCGGCTTTTACCTGGCCCCACATTGATGTTTGTGTGATGACACATGTGCTGCCTTCTCCTCTCCAGTCGACTATGCTGGCCTAGGGACACCCTGGCCACAGACTCGGCTGTATCAGTCTCTACCATGGGATCTGGGTCCTCCAATCTGGCAGATTCAACCCTGGGAAACTTTTGCCTGACCCCCGGCTTAAAGCCATCAAAATTCATTTGTGTAATGGCACACAGCTTCTGTGAGCGAGAGGGCGGATGGAAAGGGATTCCTTATCTTCAAGTCTCTTCTTTCTTGCGCTTGTATGCTCTTCCTGCAAACTCGAACGCCTCCTTCTTCTCCCCCTCTTAATCTCTCCTCCTCCTCCAACTTTGACTCAGCTGTTTCTGCTTCCATTCCCTAACCCAGCCCACCTAGTCCTCCTGCCACGAGGTCCCACATAAGCTGGTGTGGAGGGAGTAACCAGCCCAACATCAGTGGCATGTCCCAGTAAGGAGTATGATATAATAGCCCCAGGCCCCACAAGTAGTGGGAGATAATGTTTCACAATTTTCTGTGTCCAAACCTGAATTGATAACTAACCAGGAAAAAGGGTTAAAATGCCCTAGGCATCAAGTTTCTGCTAGAACCTGTTAGCTCCTTTCAGATCCAGATCTCAGTCAAGGCTTACATTGAAATGTGAATGGAGGAAGGCAGAATGCTCAGTGGGAGACCAGTCTCAAACCCAAGGAAAAAAAGTGTCCATTTAAAATTTCTCCTGGCCTGCAACTCAGAATACTTTTTCTCTCCCTTTTACCTCTTCTCTCTTTCTCATTTTCTCATGCTATAATTAATGGCCATTATCATTTTTCTTCTAGGATTTTTGTTTTTATTAAATGCTATATTTTTGAGCTCACGATTTTGATCCTACATACCTAGGTTAATGATTTTGATCAGTTCTTTTTATCCAACTCTAGAGTTATTTTTGAACATCTGTTACATTGCAATGGAGCTAAACATTACAAGGCCTTTACTTTTGTGTTAAATATAAGTGTGCATAAAAATTAAAATTTAAAAAATGGATCCAAATACTTTTAATTCACATGATTTAAAAGGTTCAATTTAAATTGGGTAAAATAATAGAAGCAAAAGGTCTTTAACTCACAAGTCTCTAGGTGGTCAAACTCATTAAAAGTTGATGTTTATAAAATGTCTAACATCAATTTTTCTAGGACTTTTCTCCCATAGAAAAGAGACGGCAAATACTTTTGGTACACTTGTCTGACATCTTATTTTTTTACGCTTGTCTGATATCTTGATTTTTTTACAATAAGATCAGTGAATTAGAGTCAACATGTAGGGAATTACTCAAAAGTGTTTGTTATTCTTTACATAACTCTTTAGATCTGCATTTCCATCAGAGAACAGAGTTCCATCTGATCTCAGCTTAATCTTCAAAATCTGTGTTTATAAACCTTTATTTTCTAATATTCCTTTGCCCCTCACTGAACTTGAGAATTTGGTCATTCTGGTCATGGCAAAAGAGGAAAAAATTAACTTCAGGAAAAGCCCCACCTCACCTGAGATAAGGCTCTGCCTCACAACCCTGCTGCACGTTAGAATGGCTCCAAAGTAAGCCAGACTTTAACTCATTTAAAGTTGTGTTCAAGAGTTTGATGTTTGTTGTAAAGATTACTGTGATCTCAAAGAGGGGATATAATGAAATATTCAGCCAAAATTCAAGATAGCTATTGCACAAACTGAATGGTTTACTGTTGATGATTCCATTTTGTATTTTCCTTGTAAACTCTGTTGCCTGATATTTTGCAGAAGTACACCATAGATTAACTTGAAAAGCTATCACCTATAGGACAGATAATGTAGACCCCAATTAGATAAAATGGGATAAATAACTGTAAAGTTATGCACATTGAAGTTAAAGCCCAGTACTCTTACTTTATGACTGGTGAGGCTGGCTTGCTTGATGGTTAAGTTCAAACTTAGAGATTGAAATTAAATACAGAGGTCAAGAAAAGTCCATATTTGGGTCTTGCCCTCAAAGTCAGCCTGAACCCAGGGAACAAGAGGAATTCTCTAAGGAGCTTTGCAACTCTGGGTGGGTCACACAACCTCCTGATCAAGGAGATTGATAAGGCCACTAGAGGATGAAAAGCCACTCAGTGCACCTGCTGCAGAGGAGGGTCATGGAAAAAGGGAGACACCCCTAAAGCTTCCAAGGGAAGCCACCTCATCAAGGAGACCCTGCCTAACCAATGGCACTAATGGAAATAAGAACTGCTCTTAAGTTCTCTATGAGTGACCCCTGTGGGAACTCAGCTGACTCTTCAACAGACAGAAACAGGTCACTTTGACCAGCTTGATCTTAAACACCTAGCAAAACAGTTAAAACCAAAATATAGTCATTCTTGGGCATTTAAAAGAAATAATAGTTAAATGTAACTTAAGATGTACACTTGTGTTAGCCCACTAGAATAAAGACTAAAAGCTACAAAAGAGAGATTCTTAGGCAAATGTGCCTGTTAACTATCAAGAGAAACTGCCAGAGTCAGAAGTTTTAGTCAGTTTAAGGCCCACAGACACAGGTAGGCTTAATCTATGTTTGCTAGTATCTCTACTAAATGTTGAGTTTACATTTCTGATAATCTAGACAATGTTAAAGTTCCCAAATAAAGGCCTTGTCCTCTCCAGCCTTTGCTAGGCCTTATTATGGGAACAACTCAGTTCTTCCACCCCCTGGTGAGGAATTATTGACTTCTGTCATCATTATGATATTCATTGGGCATGTTTCAGATTTTGCAACATTTATATTGTATTAATCTCATTTCAGTACTCATGTCTTTTTGTTCTTCTCTCATAGAAGCACCCATTCCCAGATGCCTTTACAATCTGCTCTTCCCCACCAGACTTCTACCATGGACCCCCTTGATTAACCCGATTTCTAAAAAGGAAACTCCAAACTACTTGCCCCATGCAGCCCCCTTCCAACTTGAAGAAGACAGAATGGTCATTGCCCCCCTTTCCCTACAGCAGTAAAGGAGTTCCTAAAATTAGAGGGGTGACTGAAGCCAGAATTGGGGACAGGCAGTTAGTGTAGAAATAGGGGATCAGTCAAATTGAGGAAATGAAATCCATGAGAACCATCTGCCTCTGGAAATCTGGAAGTTGAAGACTGCCCCTGGGAGAATGAACTTTTTACATCTCACCTGCAAAAATAGCCCTAGTCACTTAGGCAGGAAGGAGAGATAAGGCAGGAAAGAACTGGAGAACAAAAGAGTTTCTTATAAAAACAGAAATGGGGGAATGTAATACAAAGCTGACCCCCCTGCCCTTTGCATCACAACCTAGCTTGTCAGTCTGAAAGCTGCTCTCCCCGCCCTTTCCGCTGCAGCCATTTTCCCCGTCTCCCAACTACTTGTCAGTCTGTGAACATCCTAGCTAGCTATTGGTTCATCAGTCAGCTTGAAAGTATCCTTCTCTGTTATTGGTCCCCTGTTAGCCCGGCAGAATTCATGGTAGCTACCCCGCCATCTTTTCTCTTGCTTTTCTCTCCTACACACTTGCTTACTTTCTCCTCCTTGCTTTTCCACTCTTTCTTGTGTGTGCCCTTTCTCTTTCCCTTTCTTCTCCTCTCATTTTCTCTCTTACTCTGCAGGGAGACACTCTATTGGCTTAATAAACTCCCTTATGTGATTTCCCGAGTCTGGCGTGGTTTCCGTGGGATTCCTTACAGAAATGACCTGTAACCACTTGTTATTTGATAAGTGGTCAATAAATTAATAAACTTTCCTTTCAGATTTGTGTGTCATAATGATTATTTAGTGTTGGCAAAGATAATACATTCTGCAGCTATATATTTTGTGACTTAAAAGGTTCTGTATATGAAGAATGTGTCTTTTCTGTTTTGTGGATATGTCTCCATGAATAGGGTTATAACTGGTTTATTTTAATTCTTTGTCAACTGTTATTAGAAGTAATGAAGATGGAAAATCAAAATAAAAAAAAGTCTCCATTTTTCAATTTTTGAGATTTTGGATGAATGAGTAAATAAATAAATATTGTTAATATGTTAGAAAATTAAACAGGATGATTTAGATACACTTAATAAAATAAAATATAATACCCGGCATAGTATACCTCTTATGTGAAACTGATATTTAATATTTCTGTTACATTGAAAACTACATGTTTGTAATGTAAAATTTTTAATAAATTTAAAAATTTAGAAAATGTTGAATTCTTATTATTTTTTTAAATCTTAGTGTAACAGTGGCCCACTTTATGCTTTGAATATAACCCTTGCTGCTCTGCCTCTGCACCTTTATTTTTAAAATGGACACGTTTCTTTCTCCTCCTTTCTCTCTGCCCTTCCCTAATCTCTCCCTCTCTCTAACCTCAGTGGAAACAGGATTACCTTTCTTCCCCATTTTAGGCAGATTTATCTGTCCTTGAGTACACATCCACCATAGGAAGGAAGTAATCCAGACATTGAGGATGGTATCATAAAAATCTCAGAAATGACCAGCTCCCAAATTAACAAGGGAATCACAACTCCAACAAAGAACACGTGGAATGTAACCTTCGTATCACCTCTTTAAAAGCCCTCTCTTCTTACTGATGGGCAGAATCACAGGAGTCCCTTGTGTTTCTCCTTTGCTAGCAAAGCAATACTTTCTTTTTCTTTTCTCTCAAAACCGTATTCTCGTTATTAGATTGGTATCAGGAACAAGGACTTAGCCTTGGATAGCATTAGTAATTCCACCTCCTTCATTCACTGTTTTTCTTTTGTTAAAATTTTTTTGCATATTCTAGAAGTTCCTTTTACATGGTCTTGCTTAATTCTTTTTTTGAATTGCAGATTGAAATTCACTGCTCTTACATAGGGAATTTTTTACAATTAATTTTAGAATAGGAAGTATTTAAATGCTTTGCAAGCATATTCTAAGGATAAATTTCTTAAAATATTTTCTTATGTATAACAGGTTGCAATAGAAACTAAATTTTGGAAATTGTAGATTTTGGTGAAATATTACTGAAAAGTCTCTGAATAGGATGAAAGGCAACTGAAGAATACCACATATAAAGTATTATTCTCCTTATCCACAGTTTTGATTTCTGAGGCTTTATTTGCCCACAATCAACAGTGGTTCAAAAATGTTAAAAAATTCCAGAAATAAACAATTCACAAATTTTAAATTCTATAATCTTCTGAGTTAGTGTGACAAAATATTGTGCCATACCACTCTGTCCTGCTCAGGACGTGAATCACTCCTTTGACTAGTGTATCCACACTGTATATGTTACCCACCCATTAGGCACTTAGTAGCAGTCTCTGTCGTCCAATTTGCTGTTGCAGTATGCACTGCTTACCTTCCACCAATCCTTATTGTAGTTAATTATGGCCCCAACCCATGAGAATAGTGATGCTGGAAATTCACATGTGCAGAAGTCATAAAGTGCTTCCTTTAACTGAGAAGGTGGAATTTCTCCTCTTACTATGAAAAGAAAAGAAAAAAAAAAACCTGCATGCTGAGTTTACTAATATCTACAATATAAACGAATCTTCTATCTATGAAATTATAAAAAGAAAAAATAACTTGAGCTAGTTTTGCTGTCATGGCTCAAATTGCAGAAGGTACTTCCATAGTGCAGATAAATGCTTAACTAGATAGATATGACATTGATTTTTATTTGCATATAGAGGAAAAAACATAAACTGCACAAGGTTCTACACCATTTGTGACTTGAGACATGCACTCAGGGTCTTGGGACATATCCTTCATGAATAAGGGGGGACTACATACAGTTGCTATTCATGTCAGAAGTTCATTTGCTATATTTTAACTGTGTTTTGGAATACACACAATGAATATGTTCAAGTGGTCCACTTTCAGTGCTGTAATCAAGATTCCACTGGTGCTTGATGAATCACTTATAAGGATGAAACATGGAGTGTTAGACTTAATCATTTTACTGTCAGAGATCTATGTATCAATCGTTGGTGTAAAACATCCTCAGGAGAAGAAGCTGGCTATTACTTAATTAGCATTGGAATATTACAAGCATATATTTTCATTTCATAACCATACTTCAGATGAGTTATGAAACTAAACAGAAGTCAAAGAGGTAATGCTAGCTGTAAATGCTGCAAAATTAAGATGGGCTAGGCCATATATAATGGAGCAGCAAAGTAATCTCCACACTTTACTGAACTAGTTTCTGTGAACTTGAAAAATCAAATGTTCTTAAGCACAGAGAGACTTGGAGCATGGATTCATTGGCAGCAATATTCTGCCCAAGCTAGATGCAATATTTGATAATTTCTCTAGAGAAATATGACATCAGCTAGATGTTTTTTTGAGATTATGATAAACTAGTAGTTATAAGATGTAGGAACAATCATACCAATTTCAGTTATTGAGGTTTTTGTGGTATTATTGTTTAGAGCCAAGATGGGAAGATAAAGAAGACATTTAGTTTTTGCTCAGTATCATTATTCCCTTAGGAATCAACTCTTATTAGCCATGAAACAGAACAAAATAAAAACCCTAAAATCTCACATCATTTCTATAAGCTTATATTGATATAATTTCTATTTTTTAATCCATCTATTTTTGCTTTTCAAATTTTTAACATTAAGCCTATATATTTTGGTTTTTAAGTTTTAATTGCATTATTAATGTTATTATAGCAACATTAAATATTCTTTAATTTAAAAAAACAGTTCAGTAATGGCATATAATGCTTTTCATTTCCAATCTGCATTGATTTTTACAAATAAGGTAAAAGGAAAGTAGGTATAACCACAGCCTACAAACATATAACTAGACACACATTTTAATAATATAGAATATAAAAAGGACCAACAACTCTTCAAGTTATTCATGCCCTCTTGAAGCTTCTTTTCCCAACAGACTTCAAATTTCTGCAACAACTTTTCCTGTCCTTCCTTGCTTTTCGTGCTGGAATTAATTTTCTGAGAGAAAGTCTTCTCTTCCGGTCTAATTTTAACCCACTTCCTTGTGGCCTTAGCCTCTCTTTCTATCCAGTCAACTCTTCAGAATTAAGGATTATGCTCATCTCAGCACATCTGAATCCTAGCTAGTTCTATTTTCTTTTCTTTCTTTTTTTTTTTTTAACAGTGAGGTACCACTACACACCTATTAGAGAGGTTACAACCCCAAAACTAACAATATCAATTACTGGCAAAGTTGTGGAGCAATAATTGAATGATTTTCAATTAATCGGATAGTCTTCAAATACTTGTGACCCACTTCAGAACTCTTAAGTTAGCATCTCTGGGGGATACTGCCGACATGCAGGACCTATGCCCCATTTAATTTTGAAGTACAGTAAGGGTTTAGACAAGTGGTGTAGAGCAAACTCTCTCAACCTTGGTGCTTCTGACATCTCATGCTGGAAAATTCTTTTGCTGCAGGAGGCTGCCCTTCCTGTGCATTGCAGGATGCTTATCAGTATCCTTTGCCACCCCCATTTGAGAACCGGTACCCTACAGCTAGAATACAAGGTTTCTCATAAAATTAGTCTTTTATAATAGATCAATGAGAAAAGACCAGGTGGCTCAGTCGGGACTGACCATATTAGGTATGACTTAGATGGAACAGACTCTGGACAAGAAAGCTTATCCTGAGCTCTTGTTTGGGGCAAGTCTTAGGGAAGCTGACTGAAGGAGAGGCACTCAAGTATATGTCAGTTAACTGGAAAACAACTAGTGTTCTGTGCTCTACTTGTGGCAGTAACAGAGAAATGTTGCACAACAATGGCAGTTCTCTGAAAAGGAGATGAACATTCCACTGAATAGGTTCCTGTTTATGTTACAACACAGAAAAGCAGAAAACACCACAATGAATTGTGTGCCCATCAGGGACTACATTAACTATGTAACAGTGTAGAGGGGTAAACAGGTCAGGGGTGATTTTCTTCACACAACAAAGAATCTGCTACAGGCAATACAGAACGGGTGCAACTGTTCAAGGTTTCCCAAGGACCAGCATCTTTCCATCTGCCTTGGCACCAATTCTTACATTCCTGTTCATCCTCATGATCACAAGCTGTCTGTGCACCTCCAGGCACTGCATCAACATTTTGACAGGAAAAAGGAACATCGGTTAAGAGTTAAAAACCAAGAGCAAAAGCCAAAGGACTTAGAAAGAAAAACAGGAAGAACTTGAACCTTCCTGAAAGAAATCTGATTATATTTCTTACCAGAATTCTGCAAATAGGTACCGTAGCTTCTAGGGAGGCAGGGAGATAGAATATTTCAGTTAGTGTCATGGACATTTTGGGAGGAAAAAAAAAAAAAAAAGAAAACATTAAGCCAGGTGTGGTGGTATACACATGTAATTACAGCTATTCCAGAGGCTGAGGAAGGAGGATAGCAAGTTAAAGAATACTCTGGAAATTTAGTGAGATCCTGTCTCAAAATTAATAATAAAAAGGACTGGGGTTATGGCTATAGTTGTATAGTACCTCTGGGCTCAATCCTCAGTACTGAAAAAATGAGAGCAAAAAAACAAAACAAAAACAGCATTATGGTACAAAGGGATGGGAGTGTGTGTGTGTGTGTGTGTGTGTGTGTGTGTGTATGTGTGTAGAGGGGGAGTTTTTGAATGTTGCTGGGCAGGCTACTAGCAGAGTCTGCAACAAGGAGATCTGGAATTTAAATTCATAATTTCAAAAGAATTTCAGAAGAAAGAAGGGGATACTGTGGTAGTAGACATGAGAAATAAGGAAATAAATTATCCTGTAACCAAACCAAATATCTGTCTCACTCAGGAGAATATTATGTATTTCTGCAGAGTAGTGAATCAATTCCATGGTACAATCAACCCCAAACCTATAAATTGGCACAAGCAATACTTGACAGAGGTAGCAATTGGTTCATCTGGGAAATATTAGGGTGGAATCTTAAAAAAATCTGACTTGTATGCAGCTACCATTTATCTGTCTGTTTATCCACCCATCCATGTTATATATAGCATCTTTTTCTCAAAGAATGAGCAAAGGAATTGGTACAAAGTTAAGATTTCGTAGACTCTTGAGATTTCAGGCCTCCTGGGGTTAACTTTATTCTTTAAACTACTCTTGCATGTGTTTATATAAAGTTTTAGTTTAAAAGCATTAAATATTTTTAAAATACCACTTGATATGTAATTGGCATTAAGACTCACTTTTTCCACCTAAATTTTGTCTTTCGCCAGCAAACCATATCATTCTACCTCAGTAAGTGTGTTTCTTTTATGTCTGTGCTCATTAGCTACCAGAGCAGAAGGGTTAGATTTTAGCTAGTGACTAATGGGATATCTTATTTTATAGGGCAGAATTTTATATTTCACAGTTGTTCATCAATGACATTCTTATTGTTTTTATGCATCTCCTTTTAGTCTTTTACAGTTATAATATGGAGGATATTATATCTATTGATCTAGAATTCTTTCAATATTTTAAATTATAATTCATGTTCTAAAAGAGAGTTCATAAATTATAGTAAGAGATTCAGAAGAGGTTTCAATTATGTTTTTTTTTCATGCAGAGTGTGATTTTCATTTGTATAACATATATTTTGCTGGTTCTCCCTGCAAAGACATTATTTTCTGGACCCTCATCAAACAGTGATTATAATTGCTTCAATAAGAAATTGTCATTATTAATTATCATTTGATTATAATGATTGATGTGGCAGAGGTGACTAATTTTCACCTTGAAATTGGATTCAAAAAATTACATTGGAAAAGAGAGTGTTTTATGTTGTTTGTTTTAATCAATTGATATTTTGGCATCCTTTGGGAATTAGTGGTTTCTTGTAAGGTTCAAGGGTCCATTTAACAGTGCTGAAATTAGAATTTAAATAAATTCAAGGAGTTCATCTAAATGTTCAGTTTGAAGTGTTTATTGCTAATAATTAATTTTGACTCTAATTTCTTATAAGGAACACATATACAGTGAAGGGAATGGTCTTTGGGCAATAGTCACAAATCCTACAAAATGTGATACTGATTTTTCATTTCAACTTGTGCATATTACAAATACCTAGAGGGGAAAAAGTTCATTACACCAGAATGTTTATCCCAACTCATTAGGTAGTCCTCATGAAAGATCACTGATATTTCCTCCTTAAACAGATTGGAGGAAAGGGGGCTTTTATTCAATTTCTTCTGAAACTTCTATTCTTGGAGTCACTTGCCATTACCATGCTAGTGGTAAACAATTAACAAAACAATGTATAAATTAAAACCTAGGGGATTTACCATGTTTTTGAAATATAGAATTCTTATTTACTTATTTTTAATTTTGTTTAAAATAGTATAAAATTTACCCTTGACAATTTTTAAGTGTATATATTTCAGTAGTGTTAACTATTGTCAAACTCTTAGGAAACGGATCTGCACATCTTTCCTATCTTATACTACTGGAGTCCTACATCCATGATGTAACTTGTATTCCTGTCCTTTGGGTCTATGGAAATCATTCTTTGTTCCATTTTTATGATGTTTATTACTTTAGTTGTTTCATACAAGTAGAATCATACACTATTTGTTCTTATGTAAGTGGCCTTATGTCACTCAGTTTCCTTAAGTTTAATCCATGTCATTGAATGTGATAAATAAATATTACTTTTTTGTTGTTTTTTGTTTTTAGTACCAGGGATTGAACTCAGAGGCACTCAACCACTGAGCCACATCCCCAGCCCTATTTTGTATTTTATTTAGAGACAAGATCTCACTGATTTGCTTAGTGCCTTGCTATTGCTGCGGCTGACTTTGAACTTGTGATCCTCCTGACTCAGCCTCACATGCCACTGGGATTACAGGCATGTGCTACTGTACTTGGCTTACATTACATTATTTTAACCAATAAAAATGAAAATGTCTGAATTTTTATCAGATGATCTATATGTATAAACACTTGAATGATCATGCTCTAAGTAAGTGAGGTCCAATAGAAATAAATTGTGAGTCGTGTGTGATTTAAAATTTTGAAGTAGACAAAAAAAGAAACAGACAAAATTAATTTTAATTATATATTTGATTAAAACTGTAATCCCAGTGCTCTGGAGGCTAAGGCAGGAGCATCATGGGTTCATAGTCAGCCTCAGCAACTTAGCAAGGCCATAAGCAACTCAGTAAGGCCTTAAGCAACTCAGTGAGACCCTGTCTCTAAGTAAAATACAAAAAAGGGTTGGGGATGTGGCTCAATGGTTAAGCACCCCTGGGTACAATCCCCTACTAAAAAACAACAACAGCAACAACAAAAAATGTACTTGACTAAAATAAATATATTCAAATATCATTTCTTTACAAACTATGTAAATAACATATTTAATATTAAATTTTTTGTACTGTCTTTGAAATTCAGTGTACATTTTCTGTTATAGCATGTATAAATTTGGATTTGCTTATAGTCACACATGGCTAGTTAATTTACTGGTATCAGATAATGCAACACTAAAAACTTAGATTCTATGACTTCAGGGCAGCAGAAAGCTGCTACATTGCTCAATAAAAGAAATATCAAAATATAAATTGATTCTTCTATTTTCCCAACATAGCTTTCAAATTTTGGTGAAACCAATAAGAGTGAAATATTTGTGTTTGATAGAAAAATTAGTTGACTCATATATTTAAAATGGTATGTTTTTAAAATAATATATTAATTAAAATATCAATTTTCACTTGTATTTTGTGAAAGTTTTATCAGGTTTATGCACCTCAATATTCATGTCTTTATCATCCCCAAAATCCTTTTGACAATTTTCTGGGGCACATCAGTTTACTTGGGACCTGAGTTGATGAAGACATATCTCTTTCAAAATTTGTATCTCATGCTCTCATTATAATTTTTATCTCAGGTCACAAAAGTTTTATTCATGTAACTTCAGGGCAGGATGTCTCAATGGCGTGTGTGTGTGTGTGTGTGTGTGTGTGTGTTGTGTGTGTGTATGTGTCCTCCTGTGGGATTTTTCCCTCCACCCTCAGCCACACACACAAACATACACACAAGGTTTCCTTTGTGATGTCTATTTGAAATGTCTAAAGCAGGGCTGAGGAGGTTCATCCCATTGTTTAAAAAAAAGAAGTTTAAGTACTCCTGGGAGCCCAGTAAGGATGCTGGCCAAAATTTCCAGTCAAGGGTAGAGATAGGATACCACCACCTGAGTATTTTTCACTGAAGTCCCATACCAGTATCTAGGTTTTTTTTTTTTTTTTTTTTTAGTTGTTGTTGGACCTTTATTTTATTTATTCATAAGTGTTACTGAGAATTGAACCCAGTGCCTCACACACCACTGAGTTATAATGCATCTCCAGCATCTAAGTTTGAAGAGAAAAACAGATCAAAGCCAGAACGACTTGTCTGAAAGAAGGTTACATTAAGAACTGAAAAGTAAATAAGGAGGTAGTAATTTATTTCAACATTAATATTTGTGAAAAAAGTAATGATAATAACAAGATGAGATGCTATAAAAATAGATTCGTGTGTTTGTTTTTGGTACTGGGGATCAAACCCATGTCCTTGCACAAGTTAGGCAAGCACTCTACCACTGAGTTACAACACGAGTTCCAGATAATTTTAATAGAATTGTATTATCTTCTTGCTAGCCTGAATTAAATAGAAAACAATTTCATTTAAAAATATCTATTAGGACAGCAAGTCTTCAAGAGAACAGGAATATGTATGGATATGGAAAGTAAATAGAAAGCAGAAAAAGTCTAAGTAGTGTTTCAATACCCTGTTGATGCTATTGTTTTAAAGAAAACTGTTTGGGTTCACTCATGAGAAGAACAGGACCCAGCTGACAAGTCACCATGGACCTCAAACTCTCACCTGATGAAATTTGGGCATCTTGCCTAAGGCCTTGAATTATATAATGCAATGTAGATCATATAAACATCAAGCACATTAGGAACAGAGAAGGCACTTAAGCACACAGGGTACCTCTGCAAGTGAGGTGGACCGCGGATATTTGTTACCGCCTTGCAGCAACAATTGCGCGGGTATTTATCGGAGGTGCGCTGGAAATAAACTACTTCTATTCCTGTGCTACTTCCTTGCTTGCTTGCTTATTCTCTAGCTTATAGGGGAAGAGAAGCTTGCTTGATTTTAGAGGAAGAAAGGCTTTGGGAGGAAGAAAGGCTTTGAGAGGAAGATAGGTTTTGCTTATAGAGGAAGTTTTAGAGAAAGACAGGCTTCTATGTTTATCAGAGATCTGTTTCTTCTTAGAGTTCTGCTTCTTCTTCTTAGAGGTGCGTTCTTCATCCTGTGAACTAAAGGTGCATACTAGAGGTGCGTGCTAAAGGTGCTGTCTAAGTGCTTCTTAGTGTTGCGTCCTGCGTACTGCGATCTGTGATCTGCAACCTAGAGGTGTGTTCTCAGTGCTCCGCCCAGCAATCTTCCATCTGCCTTCTGCCTGCTGCCTCCTGCTTGCTGCTTACTGCTGCTGCTGCTGCTTTCTGCTTGCTGCTGCTTCTCTTGCCTTCTGCCTATTGCCCGCTTATATTCCCTCCAGGAGGCGGAGGACAGGGCCACGCCAGTCAAGCGAAGATCAGGCGAAGGGCCAGCTGCCCAATCACCGCAAGGTCAAAACGAGCAGGCCCGAGCAGGAGCACTGGGGAACACATGTGCATGCGTTGTATGCGTGGACTCACTTGAACACGGCCAATGATAAAGCATCTGAGTATCTATGCTAACCAACTTCCTCACCGCCGATGTGATCAAAACAACTTCTGACTGGCTGCCAGGCACCATCTTGGCGTAGTCCGCATGGCATAGCCCCCAACAGTGTATGAAAAACTGGTACAAATAAAACATCTTATGGGTATTGTGTTGATACTAAAACTGGTCTCCTCTTGATTTTTGCCTTAGCAGAGCAGACCAGTTTGGGCAGCATATGGGAACATAGAAAATTTGCATTTGTGTGTGTGGTCTGGTGTGGGTGTCTGAGGGAGATGCAAGAGTCAAGTTTTGTGAATAATGAATTAATTAAAATAGACATAGAGCATATTTTGTCATTGTTCTTGAATTATCTACTTAATTTTTGAAACTGTGTTACTGGTGGACCACCAAATTTTCATCTTTCCTTGATGAATTAAGAATTCTAAGTGATAAAAAAAAATGGACTGTAACTTTGTAAGGTTATTATATCTGTGATTTTCAAACTGAGTTTCACCTACCTCTTGGGATCCTAAAACTGAGTTATACCAAGACATATGACTCTTAAAATATTCTTCAGGGTATGGTTGTCTGTCACAAATAGCACATTTGAGTTTAACAGAAGTCTGTAAAGAAAGTGCTAGTACCGTCCTCACTGGTAGAGCACGGAAACTGAGAGGATACACATAGTGAGAAGAAGAGCCAACACTGAAGTCCAGATTTTTGTCTTCAGATAATTTATTCTCTTCACTGTGTGATCATTTCTCCTGGGATGACAATAATAATGTCGTGTAGTATTTGTGTAACAAAAACTTAGACTCTTTGCTTTTTCCTGCAAATGTCCCATGGGTGTTTAAAAACAAGGTTAAAACTTGACATCTCTGCCTTCATTCTGCATCCTACGTCTTTGTTCCTAATCACCTTGGATTCCAGGAACAAGGTCTGATCTACTCATGAGTGGAGGCTATCCCCAGGCAACACAACTCATCAGGGAAAGGACCCTGCATGACCAATCCTGAGATAACCAAGGACAGACCACACTTGATCATGATCATCCACTTTGCCAGCTGTGAAAAGCCTCCAGCTGTGCTAATTCCCCAACACTTGCCCTCATTCCTCTTCCTATAAAACCTTAAAGTCATTGTCAGCCCTTGGAAGACAGGGCTAAGGATATCATGGTTCCCCTTGTCTTCCCCATGTAGCTGCACTGATTAAAGTTCCTTTCATGCTTTTAACCATTACCTTTTATGCTCAGTTTTTGAGGCAAGTGGCTGGACCTGACTTATTGGATGCCCAGAGTTAGACTTCTGACCTAGGACTCTGGTAATATTTAGAATTCCCAAAGCTCTTTTATTACATAATTATATTCATTTTTAAAAAAATTCTGCTACTTTGGAACTGATTTTGAACCAATATTATTCCTGATCATATTTTTTTTACAGAGGGAGAAAGTATGTTCCTGATAATTTAACTGACCAGTTTAAGAGGAACAGAAAGCAAATGCTGAACCCATGTCCTCTTACTCTAGAGACCACATTCTTTCCATCACATCATGCTGATCTTGATGTCAAGACTTAGTTATTGGAAAGAATGCAGTGAAATAATTCTGAGATATGTAAATGTATATATTTTAAAAGATAGATTGTATGTGAAAAAGAATGCCCGTTTCCTGTTGAATTTTTGACATGAACTTTATTATTATTTTTAATTTAATTAATCAACTAATTATTTAAGTAATTTTTATAGTACTGGGCATGAAACCCAGGGCCACATGCATACTAAACAAGTGCTTTACTACTATTTACATTCCCAACCTCTGAAGTTAACTTTAATTCTAAAACCCTAAGCACAGTCAGAAACGAAGCTGGCTAATCACATTTCCATGAAAATATGTAAAACAACTTTGCAACCACCAGTACTTTCAAAAGACTGATGTTATTTTGAAAGTTTTTTTAATTGACAAATGTATTTGTCCTTATTTATGATATACAATGTGATGTTTTGATATACCAATGCATTGTGAAATAATCAGATCAAGATTGTCAACATATCCATCACCTCACATACTTATCATATTTTTATGGTGACAATATTTAAAATCTACTGTCTTAGGGATTTTCAAATAGAATTTATTCCTCCTGAGACCGATGCTCTTTTATTTGTCTTGGATTTAATTTTATTGCACAAGTCACACTGACATTTGCATTTTCTATATTTTTTATATTCATGCCTTATATTTTATTACTTCTGTTTCCTCCAGAAAAACATCATTGTTCAGAATACTGTCTTTTTAAATACTTAGAACTCTGTTTCTGTCTTCCTCTCTTCAATACAAGTGCAAACAGGCATCTCTAGGCTACAGAACAAGCAGCACTTAGCAAAGTACTTCAAATCAAAGTCATTATCTCAATAATAGGAGAAGGCTATTTTATAAAAGTGGAATTTTCTATAGAGGAATGACAGAAAATCCATTCCTTTTTGTTAACTTCCAACAACAAACATTATGTAACAAAAAATGAATGTTTTTAGATATTTGGATGGTATTTATTAATGATGGAAGATAAAGTACAAGAGGGCCATTTGATAAATTTGATTTTGATAAATTGTTCAGTAAACTCTCCTAGGGATGTTACAAGATAAATTAAAATGAAAAAAGAAAAAGAATGAGAAAGAAAAAAAAAAAGACTGGAATAATAGTGGTTTGTCTACAGCATTAGTTCTTTGCTTCCTCAGGGAATTCTAAAATTATTTAATCATAACTCTGTTTCTGAATTCCATTTTCCCTCAGGATATCTATTTGCATGTTCTCAAGCAAAACATCATGAAAGAGCTGATCAGAGTTATGTAGAACTATAGATAGACATTGCTGATAAAAAATGAATTGTGATTAAGAATAATTACATTTATTTTATCCATTTTTATACTTTAACAGTTCTTGAATTTTAGGTAAAGCATGGTTTTGACCAAAAACGATGAAAATTACATATTCTTATATAAGAAAAAAGCTTGATTATTTTGGTCCATAATAATCGTGCTTCATAGTCAACAATCAAGGTGAGAGATTTTAAACTAAACAAGGAGGAAGTAGCTTCTCCCTTCTTGTTGTATCCCAGTGTCTCAGAGAAAAATGCATTTGTCTAACTCTCTATTACTTTTTCCCCTGGCCTCTCTTGTCCCAGAGACCTTGTACTGTGTCCCTGTCCAGTGCCAACAATCTCTCTCTCTTCCACTCAAATGACAACTTCCCCAGTTTCCTCCAGATTTATGTTAAATTGAATATACTATTTCTTTATTTGTTATTTTAATGTTTGGAATATCCCTTGGAATTCTATTGTCTATTATTGTCACATATTGTGGTAGGTACTCAAGCAAATATTAAATAGTTCAAGTTCCCTAAGGGATAATTTACCTGGGGAAAATATATGCTAATATATTAGTACAAAGCAGGTCCACAGAGAAGTACATACTCAGTATGATGAGAGACCCAAAGAAGAGAATGCTCTTTACTGCCTGGTAAAAGGCCAGGTCTCAAGTAGACAGATATGATAGACATAGAAAGCCACATTCTCAAGTCACAGAGTGCTTTGATATTTATCAAGATACAGAGTAGAGAGTGGAAACAATCCAGGTAGAGAGAAGAGTGGAATTAAGACATGAGAGAAAGAAGAATGGTTTTTTGGATAGAAAAGACAATGTAAAATAACTGTTATGTTTCCCTGGGGGGTAAAATCCAGTTTGTTCTGAGTCAAATATGAGTGACCACTACCTAGGAATGTGAATTCAAGTTACCCTGAATGATGTGTTTTGAAGTAAAAGAGGTTACATGAACTTTCTATAGTCAGAGAACCAAGAAAGTTACAAGTCAATGCATTCCACAAACACATTGGTGTGAGCCTTAGATAGGTTAGCAGGTCACAGCACCAGAGGAAATCCTTTCCACAGGTTTCAGAGGCTATCTTATAGCACTATTAGCTTTAGGTTTGATGGAGGCTAGTGGTGTGCTAAGTTTAACAATACATTCCCATTGAACTTTCAATGTCATGCTACTGGGTTCAGTGTTTTTCCTATAAGCATAAAACATCAGTTTTTAATTGGGAATGCAATGAAAGCTTGGGTTTTAGAAAGATCACAGTGATTGCCATGTAGAAGATGGATGGAAAGCAGGTAAAGTTTAGAGTCAGGGTTACCAATTAAGATAGTATATCAAATTAAAGTGAATGATTATGAGAGATTGAAAGGAAGTTGCAGTGCTAGGGAAGGAGAGAAAAAAGAGAATTTGCTAAGATGATAATAGGGCTGGTTATCAAAAGAATCTGTAGGTCATGCTATGTTCATAGTGGTTACCAATCCAACTTCCCAATTTTTCAGCAACATATTAACCACCAACAAATTATTTCTCTACTCTTTCAATTCCCGGGGTCCCAGCCTGAATGATTTATCTTTTATCCTATGAAACTCCATTTTGGAAATATTGAAGTCATACCTTTTTTTCTATATTTTATTGGTGTGTTATAATAATAGTGGAATTCATGACAAAATATTCATACATGCACACAACATAATTTGATCAATCTCAATCCCTACCTTACCTTTCCACCCCCAGCCTTCGCAGCTGCCCTGGCCTTATTATTTAATTTAATTAATTAATTAATTAATTTTTGACACAGGATCTCAGGTGTGTTGCCCAAGTTGATCTCACATTCTTGCTGGACTCAACTTCAATCTCAAGTCTCAACTTCTCAAGTAGCTGATGTGTCTACCACATCTTAAGTCATCATTCTTACCCTTCAGCCAGAAGCACCTGTCCATCAGATAGTTAAGCTCAATCACTCTTGTGATTACTTTTTAACTCCATTGGAATTCCCTAGTTTTGTTGCCAATATGTGACTCTAAATGGGTCCTTTTGCCTTGTCAGAATCATACCAATGAAGGAGGTCAAGTTCCAACTGAGTACTGAAGGAAGATTTCTTCTTGACCAAGAATAGAAGCAAGAAGATAGGCTCACAAATCAGCTACTCTACCTGACCAGGTTGGGGAAGTCATAGATACAGCATGAAAAAAATAAGGAGGAGGATTGGCTAATAAAGGGGAGGTCTACTAATGTCTTTTCCAGGAGTGGGAGGAGATTTTCCAGGAATTCAGGTGCCACCTTGGTGAACTCTATTTATGGTTCTTCTTTAGTCATTGCCATGGCAATTGTCAACTGTCATGGCACTGGAGAGTGTGTTATTTAGCATACAAGCCTCAGGGTTGTTTAGTAGATTAAAGGTAATCAAGACCACACTGATCACCTGGATAGGAAAGCAGGCAGGAGGTGGAATGAGCTAGGTACGGGAAACACACTTCTAAAAGGAAGCTGTCACACAAGGAGTCTACATTCTAGGAATATTTTCAGTTAAATTAACTGAAGCAAGAGTTTAGTTTCTTAACACTTTGTTTAAAAAATACTGGAATATTATGCATCACAAAAATTTTAGTTAAATGAAGAAGGTATCATTTGCAATATCACACTTATTATATACCTAATTAGTTCATGAATAACATAGGGAAATGAAGACATCTTCTGTTATTCACCATCATTAGGAATAAATTTAGATATTTCTTCTAACATCTTGGATATTTATCCACTCAAACCCTTAGCTCATGAGTCAGAATATTGTACCTTTTTCCTCATTCAGAACATCTCACTTACCAATGAAAATAACATTTGAAAAGTAGAGGTGTTGACACTAATGTTTAAAAGATTATCTTTACCTTTAAAATTGATTGATAATTAATAGACAGGATAGTTGGATAGTAAGACATAGGCAAGCAATTAGGGCAACAGGCCCAAATGGATTGTTCTATAGAAACTTTCCAAAAATTACAACCACTAAAACCTTTTGTCCCAGAGAAGCAGGAAGAGGGAAAGTAGGACAGACATGAGTAAAAACTACAGAGAATTTCAAACTCAGTGACTTAAAGGGCACAACAAATCAGAATGTCACAAGTCCAACAGTGAACCAGGTACCTTCCAGGTACCTGATGAACATAAAAGTTGGCAATATCCTGACCTACATAGATAAAAACCTCTAGGCTCAAACCCTTACGAACATCCTTCCATCAGGACCCCTCTCACCTGATGAGAGCTCTGTTTCTTGTCTCTTGCTTGAATAAATCTTATTCTTTCACACTCACTCTCTGTTGTCCTTGTATTTTATTCTTCTAAGTGCACAAGAAAGGAATCTCCGCAGTCTGCTGCCGAGTCATAACACTAGCAGGTATAACCTGCTGTGGAGCTGAAAGAGCTGTAACACAAATGTCTCTACCCGCCAGTTGAAAATCTGGTTTCAGTAGTGTCATATGTAAGATAGTCCCCCAATGACATTTTGACATCTACAAATGTGATTTGCATATCATTGTTATTCATACATAAAATAGTTCATTTAGATACTTTATTTAAACAAGAAGAATATTTTTCATGAATGGATTAGTTAACACAAAAGATATTCTCTGTGCCATTACCTTCATGATAAATTAAAAGGCACCATGAAAAAATAATCATGATTTTTCTTCTCAGGGAGAAGCTTTATTAATTGTAAGTGTATATAACTATAAATATTATATAAATATAATTTAGAATATATTTCTATATGAATATATATACTTTCTCAAGTGAAAACACAAATCATAAATCATAATGAAGTTGTATCTTAAACCAAGTCCTACAATTCTGCAGTTTACTATGAAGTAAGCAGTTTAAACACTTAAGTAAATTTACATGTAATTTATATTCAATATCAGATAAATCTGCTTTAGAAAGTAATTTCTTATATGAATAGTCAACATAAATGCTAAATTTTAATAATATAATTAAGAGCAATACACTAGTATTTCTCATATGAAATTTCTGTTCAGTGAATTGTCAGATAAAAGATTTACAACATAAATTTATTTTAAATGTATATCAACTACAAGTTTGTTGCTATGTTAATTCTAAAATATGTAAAAATTATTTGAAGAGATTAAGCATTTCTTGAAATCTGGACAGCTTAAATAATGCTTCTAGACTTGAAAGAAAAAAAATGTCATCAACTCTGCAGAATTTTTTTTTAATCACATTAAAATGAACATGATTTCAACCAAATAGGGACAAGTGAAGTGAGAGAAGTGTACGTCAAAGAAGAAAGAGAAGGACTGGAATTCATTGGTTATTTTTGTTGAAAAAAAAAAAAAAGTGTGGAGAGAGTGAAATAAACATAAGGATAACAGAAAGAAAAAAATGAAAAGATTAGAAAAGAGAAGCCTATTAAAAGGAAGAGAATGGATGAGTAAACAGTGGTCAGCTAATACTCTGGGCACTTCTCAGCAATATCTGCACCTCTCTCCAAATGGTATTGTGAGGTCAATTATATCACCATCATAGAAGTTAAAAATTTCGCCAAAATCAGAGTTCCCAAATGGTTGAACTGGGATGATATCCCAACTATGTCTCCCTCTGAATTCTGTTAATTTGATGCTCATCTGAAGTTTTTTTTAGAAATATGAGAAAATTGAGCAAAAGAAAAGAAAGAGAGGATAAGGAATAATAGGAAGAAAGAGAAGAATGAATGAAAATAGATAAAGGAAAAGAATCTGAATAGGATTATGGAAATGGTCTGGCATATCTATCAGAATATTCAACACTTGGCTGGCAGACTTCTTATAGATTTGATGGATGATATTGAGGATAATTTTGAAGAATTTTATCTGGCTTTAGCGTAGATCTTATTAGATGGACTCTTGAAAGAATATTTAAATTTTTATTAATTCTTCTTTCTAATTTTATTAGGGATTATTTGAGAACCCAGAAATGAGAGTTTTACAGAAAATACCATTTATTTCAGTGGTAAAGTGCTCTTTGTATTATATACACTACTTTATAAAATTTTCCTAAAAATTTTAAGAGGTGTAACATTACTACACTGATTTTAAGATGAAGAGACTGAGAGATGAAAACTATGGCAAATTGTAGCAGAGACAGAATTGAAAGCCAGGACAGTCTATGACCAAAGGTATGGTTTTTTCACCTCATTGTTTTTCACAGAATTCTACCTCTGTTGTTTTCTAATCTTGTCTCCAATAAACTTGAACAACAAAAAAATTATAATCATTTAAAATTTCTCATTTTAATGATATCACAATCACAAAAAGGTGATACCATACTGAATTCCAAAGAATAACTTGCAAGGATTAAAGAAGGAATGATGAGATAGACAGCTAGGGTCCATCAGTAATTATCACCATAAATTACATATCTTGTCTTCTCTCTCTTTCTCTCTTTCTTTCTCTCTGTTCTCTTGAAGTTAAAGCCAGCATCAGAAGAAGGAGAGGAGTCAGTCTTTATTTTCTTTGATGACCTACAGCATGAGCATGACTTCTGGTAACTTGACTCTTAAAACCACAGTGGTTTTCAGAAAAATAAAAAGAATCAAATTTATGATTTAATTTGGTGAATTATTAATTTTATTTCCTAAATATTAATTTGTATGACAGCACATGCAAATACCTGCTTTTAGGAATTCATGCACCTTCTCTTTTCTATTTTTAGTACTTATCTGGTCCATGTTCTCTGGAAAGTGGGAAGACTTTGTAAGCCTCATCTCTGGAAGAGGCTGGGAGTGAGATCTGTTGCTATTCTTAAACTTACAGAAGTCCATACCACATGGAGGAAAACTAGGTTCCTAGCATGCCACGTGGCTGGTTAATTGCCTTTGCCCTGACATAACTCCTATTCCAAATCACAGAATGGGGCATTTCTTAAAGAATAATTGGGTACTCCCTAATTAATTCATTCAGTGTGGAAATATTGTACACTGAGTACAGCTTTGACACTTGCTAAGTGTTTCCCTGTGATGAAGTTTGCTCTGTTGAATGATGACAGCTATGGAATTATAATTAATGCTATTCTCCAGTGCATAGCAACTGAGGAGTAAAAACAACACAAAATTTGCAGTCAAAATTTAGGATCTGATGGTATGAGCCCATTCTTTTCTAATTACATGATCTCTCAACTTCAGTTTCCTTATATTTAAAATGGGGAAAAATAAAACCTTGCACAAAAATTAGATAATGTGAATTCAAGTACAATGAGACTCTAAGCAATATACAAGTGAAATTTAATATCATTACTCCAATAACTTATGAGCTACTTTCCCCCAAATTTTAAAGACTATTGTGTGAAGGATGCTGTAACCTGAACTCCCAGGGATTCTCCACACCTCTTACTAAATTCCTACTTTATTGGAAATAGAAGTTTATCACAAGGACAACAAGAATGATCTATGTGGGCCTAGAAGAGAGAATTTAAATGTATTTTTCTCAATATATTCTTTTGTGTTAAATTATAACCATATGTAATTATTCAGATGTACTTTGAAATAGTTTGAATTTACAATTGATTTTATCACATCACTCTCTTAAAAAGCTATGTGCAACATTTAGAAAGAGCTTCACACTCTACCACACTGAACTGACTTACAAGCTGTGTTCTGCAAAGCATTTGATATGAAGAAGATGAAATGACGATGCTACAATAAAGAAAGCCAGGCTGAGAAGCAATGTGAGGAATACTTCCTTGAGATATGGATGGATAGATGGTGGGGGATGTTAGGATCAGCTGTAAGTATTAATCATGTGTGTCAATGTGACTGGTTGTTATTACTTCATACAGTAGGTGGCTAGGACTGCAGCCAGTTCAATAAAATCATTTTAACTTCCTTTTCATGGTGATCATTTTTCTTGTGTCTCCTTTCCTCCTTTGGTGTTCTTCAATTAAAGAAGTAAAGGCCTTCCTTTCATTTCACTGTATGTGACCTATGGTTGGGATTCACTGGGAAAAATAATGTATGACTATGCTATTCAAAGCATGTCTCTTGGTATGTGTGAGAGGACTCACAAGGCTGCCTGGAAACCTTGGAAAGAATTGGTAAAGTTGGCTCACCTCCTCCTGGCTCTGCGCCTGTGTGCCACAGTTTCATTGCTAAGGAGGAATAAAGAAATTCAAAATTGCCTTTTCTCTGAAACATTAAATATGTTCATACATTTCTGTACATTTTTGATGTAGAGAAATTCCTCTAGAAATGAAAAAGAGAGAGAACTTCTAAATGTGGAACAGACATATGGTTTGCTATTTGAAGTACCCCCATTTGAATTCTGCAGGAACTGTAACACAACTAATAAAATGTGGCCTGAGTGTTCTGGACTAAAGCTGTTTTGAAGGCATCTTACGGTTGTGAAGATTCTAGACTGCAGGGGACATTATTTGCTCTTACTGAGCTCAATGTTGCACTCTAGAATTATCAAAAACAATTCAGAAAATGAAAATGACCACTGTTTAGTTGAAGTGGGGGAAAGGATAAATGAAAACATTTCATTTATGGGTGAAATATCATCTATAAATGGATAGTCCTTTTTGACTGGTATTAAACTAAAGCACATTCAAGCTCAGAACTCGATTACATGACATGTTCACAGAGCTGAACTTTAAATATTAGAATTTTATTACTTATACATACACATACAGAAACACTGAAAGCACTTTCCACAAACACTGTCATGGAATAAGAAGGAATGTGAATATCATACTACAATATATTTAATCATAAATAGTTTTTTTTTGGTAAATGAAATTTTGTTCAAAGAATCTTTTTTTCCTGTTTACTGTTGTTGTAAGTCTGGAATTTGAATATTTTAGAAGAGTCTGTCAAATAGTGTTCATTTTTATGTATGGGTAAGGAATAATCCCTTTGATCATAAAATTTTCCAGGCACTGACAGTGAGAGATTAACTAATATTTTACTTCCTATTATAATGGTAAGTACATAGCATTAAATATATTATTAATACAACAAAAAAATTCATACTAAGCCATTTGGATCCATCAGTAGCCCCACCGTAATTGATGGATTACTACATTACATTTAATTTAGTTTTGTTTTAAAGGCATAATACTCACCATCACTTTAGTTAATTGTACAACCAAATAAGGACAGAAATTGCTTCAGGAAAATACATATTGTAGAAAAGAATTCTTGTTGTTAAGAGAATTATTATAAACTGTTTTCTTAAGGGGTCTGGCAGGACTGCTTATACTCTCAATATTTACCTTCAATTTAACTGGGAAGAAGGAAAATTTAATTATTTGTGATTTAAGGGTTGTATGTCTTCCCCAAAATATCAGTGCTAATGCAACAGATTTGCTTTTGGTTTTAGCTTTCTCTCGGAGTACTTTTTAAATACGAAACCAACTCTGCTAAAAAGAAGACTAACTGGAAATCCATTGCAATTTCATTTGTGATATTTAAAATTGTACTCCCACCTCTGCTCAATTATACCACACTCAAATAATTTATTAAATCTCTTGTGTCACAGGATCAATATATGGAAGTAAATGCTATATATTGTATAATTTTAGAAAACAACAGAAAATTCTGCAAAGCCCCCCATACTAACACAGCATTTAAATCAAGCCAATTTTTTTCAAGAGGGAATTGAATGAAAATTGTTTGCATTTGAAACTCACGAAATTCAAACTAAATTGCTCAAATATAATTCATATGGATCTTTTAAAGAATAACCTCTTATTTTAGAACATCTTAGACTTACAGAATTATTATGAAGATAGTTCAGAGTACTTTTACATGTGAGACTCAGTTTCCTTTCTTAATAACTTGTTATATTAATGTGGCATATTTGCCACACTGAATGAATACTGATACATTAAGTTCCATAACTTAATAATTTTTTCAGATTTCCTCAGTTTATCTCTAAAGTATTTTCTGGGTTCCAGGAAAGCATTCAGGATACCACACTGCAGTATAGTGTTGAAGCCAGAATTGGAGACAGGCAGTTAGTGTAGAAATAGGGGATCAAGTCAAATAGAGGAAATGGAGGCATGAAAGTCATTTACCTCTGGAAGTTGGAGACTGCCCCTGAGAGAATGGAATGTCAAGGATCTCTGGAGCCCATTGATTACCAAATCTACCTGCACTTGTCAGGGACTACAGGCAAGGAGCTGCTAATTAATGCTCCCTGGGACCTTACCTGGTTGAATCACTGGCCCTCTCCCTGCTCATCAGCTTCTCACTTTTTACATCTCCCCTGCAAAACCAGGCCTAGTCAGTAGGCAGGAAGGAGAGATAAGGGGGGAGAGAAATGGAGAACAAAAAAGACTTTAAGCTATAAAAGATGTAGGGCATACTTACTTCTTGGGACTTTAGAACATCAACCATGGCCCCCTTCTCCCTCCCAGGAGAAGTCTGTATTATTACTACTTTTAAATAAAACCTGCTTAATATGCTTGCCTTGGCATGCTTCTCTAGTGTTCAAACTTCAACATTAGAGGAAACAGAGCTCGTCACCAGTAAACCAGTGGTATCAGTGTCATGTTCCTTTAGGTTCCTGTTGGCTATGGGCAGTCTCTCAGACTTTCCTTATTTTTGATAACATTGACAATTTGAAAGAGTATTGGTTAGATATTTTCTAGTATGTCCCTCAAATGGAATTTCTTTGATGTTTTTACTATGATTTGAAAGATGTTATAGGCTTTGGAGAGGAAAACTATGGAATTGAAGTGTCTGTGCATTCCCCCAAATTCCTGTGTTGAAATGATCCCCAATGTGGAGCTACTGGGAGGGAGGGACTGCTGGGAGTTAGGTCATCCAGGTGCATCACGTGAATGAATTAATGCCATTTTGAAAAGGACTTGAGGAGCAGTTTCACTCTCTTCAGCCCTTCTGCTATGTGAGGACACAGAGTTCATTCCCTTTTGTCTTTCAACCTTTCTGAAATTATAAGATGCTCAGAATCTTCTTGTATATTTCCCATCCATTTCTAGAATAGGGTATACAAGGCATCCTGGTTTCTTATATTGAACAATGATAGTAGAATTCAAGACCAGGGTGGTATGTGTGCTTTTTGGGTATTTTAATACTTTTTCCCCCTCCATGCACTATTTTGTTAAAAAGTAGTTAAGTTTTTTTGTATTTAATCAATAAAAACTCAAAACACCAAAGTATTTTAAATAGAAATGTACCTATTTTAGAATATGAACAAAATTGAAATAACTTTTTGAGAGCTGCCTGAACAGAGTTCATCAATTTCTGAGATTTTCTTCAGGTCTTTGAAAATTAAGCAAGTACTCATCTGGGATTAACAGTGAGTGGGCATTTCAAGGAAGTGTTCTCAAGAGTAGGTTAAATTATACCACAGTCCTACTGAGGTTCAAATAAACTTTTTGTCTAAGGAATGCATCATTTCTACATTTAAATATATCTGAGGTTAAGCAAGTGTCCTGACATTAAAAAAAAAATTGACCTAATATTGACTATCAATAATATGAAAAATTACTTTTCCAATTGCAGTATGATAGTGACCCAGAAAAATTTATGCACAAAAATATGTGATCTTGCCCATGCATAGAACATTTGTGTTGATCTTGACTTTTTAAAAAATTATTTAGCAGATGTTTAATGAGCACCCATTAGGCCAGTCCCTATGATTTTCAACAGTTCTTGTATACTTTGTGACGTAGTTGATAGACAATAAGAGTTTTGTGTGAGGAAATGGTAGAGGGGAGGAGGATAGATCTTTCACATTGACTTCAGTGGGAATTAGCTCTTATTGAGTTAACCAAATTTACATATATATTGATCAAAGCTCTATAAAATCTAAAAGAGCAAGGATATAGGTTTCTAGTTTATATGGCTACATGAGTTATTACATAGAGTTGATCCTTAAGGAAAACAAACTAAATATTTTCAGCATTTTGTTGGTAGCCAGGATGATTGGCTAACTGGACTGAATAAGGTCCTATTATTTTTATTTTTATTCTATGGCTAATTATACTTAATAATTACTACTTGTTGTACTACTAAATAATTCAGTAATATTAAGTGTTCACAATGTACTAAGCATTAAACTATGGGATTTGCATATAATGTGAATTTAGTACCTAAAACAAGGCAATGTGATTGGTATCTGATTCAAAGAAAAGGAAATAAGGTTGTAAGAAGATAGCTAATTTACCAAATACAGCAGTAAGGAAAAAATTGTTTTTAAATACAAGGTCCTCTGATTTATGTTCTTAATGACTAGACTATCTTGCTTAATGGAAAAGATTGGATTTTGTAACAGCTAAAGAGTGACAATCTGTATGGCTACATTATCAAAAGCTTAATCAATCTATACTGTGATGCATAGTACATTGCCTATTGTACAACTGTGTGTATTTATATAAACCTATATGTCTACGCACATAACTATATGGAAATGGGAAGAAAAAAGGAGTAAATGTAAACCTAAGTTTCTATTGAATAAGTAATTTGACACACACCATTTGGAGATTTTACTAATTGCTTATATGGATTTTATAAGTTTTCCACTCTAACTATGATGTTTCCTTATCACTGTTAAGAACTCAGTGCGATATAAATAAATAAATAAAGGCAGACTAATGTAGATGAGAAATTACTCATGTTGCAGAAACATTGTTCATTTGCTTCTGGCATGAATTGAGGGAAGAGTCCATATATTTATGTCACAACATAATGGCACACTGTAGGCTATTTCTATATGCATTCTCATTCCAGACTAATTTGTCAATTGTCGGTAAATTCAGCATCTTCCACATCCGGATAAATATAGATTTCTTTCTCAGTTGACGGTAAATACACTGCAGTTGCTCTATGGCAGGCAGCAGACAGATGGAGGTGTTAAGGTGACTTTCTTGCTGAGTGCGCTGTAGTAAAATCATCATGTATTTAGAATGATTTTGTGGGGTTACAAAATGAGACCAGAGTCTGGGGCACCCTACCATCATCATCGTGATTCCTCAGCCGCTGTGGTTTCTTGAGTTGTGGTAAGTTAATTAGGACCAGCGTGTCTCTGCCTAGAGGAGCGGGCTGAGGAAATCAGGTTCTAGTTTGATGAGTCTGTGGTTTAGCCAGCTTTGCTTTGATACACAGTAATCCCTGTTATCTGTGGTTTTGTTTTTTATGGTTTCAGTTACTTGTGATCAACCATGGTTTGAAAATATTAACTGGAAAATTACAGAAATAAAGCATTGATAAGTTCTAGATTGTGTGCTGTTTGAATAATGCAATGAAAATTTTGCACCCATCCCACTTTATCCTTCGCAGGACACCTTGATAATTCATTTGTCCAGCATATACACCTGGTATGTGCCCTCCCTGCCTGTTTGTTACTTAGTAGCTGTTTCAGTTAGCATATTGACTGTACTGCTATTGAACTGAATGTCTTCAAATAATCCCTATTTTACTTAGCAATGGCTCCAAAGTCCTTGTACAATGACATGTATATATAGAATTTGGTACAATCTTTCTGAAGTTTCAGGTATCCACTGGAAATCTTGGAATGTATCCCTTACGGAAAAGACAGGAGTACTAATATGGGTCTCAAATACTTTGGAACAATATGGAAAACAATAAACAAGTAAAAAAAATAAGTGCATAGCCATTTTTTGATTCATTGTTTAGTGAACACTGGCCAATCATCTTTAAAAAGTTTTTAAAGGGTATCAGTTAAGAAATAGTGATTTTTTTTAATAGAAAGAAAAAAAAGTACTTACTTGATAAATGGAGTCCCAGATATTGCATTAAAATAAAACACAGAGCATTGTAAAAAAAATCAGTTTTGAGGGCTCAAGAAGGCTACACATAAAGGCAAAAATGATACATATAGTAGACCAGTGCTTCTCAAGATATGACACCAGGACCAGCAACATTCGCAATTATTGTGTCCTTGTTAGAAACATGCACTATAAAACCCTGCTATGGTTTAGATAGGAGGTGTCCCCCAAAAGCTCATGTGTGAAATAATGCAACAAGTATCAAAGGTGAGCTGATTAGATTATTAGAGGTGTAACAATCAGTATATGAATTCACTGATATGGATTGGCTGGGTGGTAACTGCAGGCAGGTAAGGTGTAACTGGAAGAAGTAGGTCACTAGGTCTGTGCCTTTGGGGTTTATATTTTATTCTCTCTGCTTCATGGTTGCCATGTCCTGAGCTGTTTTCCTTCTACCATGCCCCTCCACCATGTTCTGCCATATGTGGGGCCCAGGGCTATGGAATCCTCTAAGCATGCACTGAACCTCTGAAACCATGAGTCAAAATAAACTTCCTTCTCTATGTTCTTCTCATCCAGTCTTTTGGTCACAGCAATGAAAAAAAGTTAATCAAAATGAGCTTAAACCAAACTTACTAGATCTAAAATTCTTGAGTATGGGATCCAGCAATCTGGATTTCAATAAGTTTTCTAGATGTTTCTGTATGAAAATTACTGGTAAATTTGCAGTCATTAATAATTCTGAAAGTAAGGAAAGACACTGGAGTCACCTAACAGAAACAACAAAAAACTGTGAAGTGAATTGCTGACCCCAAGATAAGTTACATAGAGAGATATTATCACTCATCTGGATTTTTGTTTCATTATTTTTCCAACACATTGAATATATTGGGGGAAAATGTGCTTTCCAGCTTCTCAGATGTGATTTCAGGACATTTTTCCCCCTGATAGGTCTCATCTGTTCATTTGCAAAAGTTCTTAAGATGATTCAGACAGATACGTAAAGTGCCTTACAATTTACCTAACAAACTCAACACTCCTAAGGGCAAGGGCTCAAGAATCTAGAGCGTATGAACCATTTGGTGGGACACTTCTAACAGAATTGAATTCAATAAATGTGATTAAAGGATCACTGTGGGAATATCAATGAAATTAGTGATGTAGAAAAACACATTTATGATATGGTTTGGATATGCGATGTCCCCCAAAAGCTCACATGTGAGACAATGCAGGAAGGTTTGGAAGTGAAATGATCTGGTTTTGAGAACCTTAACACAAGCAGTGTGTTATCCCCTGATAGGGATGAACTGAGTGGTAACTGAAGGCAGGTAGGGTGTGGCTGGAGGAGGTGGGTCCTTGGGGATGTGACTTTGGGGTTATATTTTGTCCTTGTTGAATGAAACTCTCTCTACTTCTTGGTAGGCATGCCCTGACCTACCTTCCTCTGTCACCCTCTTCTGCTATGATGCTCCTCCTCACCTTAAGCCCCAAGAAATGGAATCGGCTGTCTATAGACTGACATCTCTGAAAACGTGAGCCCCCAAATAAACTTTTCCTCCTCTAAATTGTTCATGTCAGGTCTTTGGTCACAACCATAAAAAAGTGACTAAAACAATTTGTAAACCATGACTCCTGATCTCAAATTGCTTATCATTTTTATTTATTTAAGAAAAATCTTGGAAAAGATTTATGTATTTCACTATTAGATATTTGCATGCATATGAATTATACATGCTTTCATTTTGTGCTCTCTCTGCAATTAGAACTCAATTTTTTTTTTTAAATATCTTTAGCCCAGGTAAATCCACATAGTGATGGCCAGTCTCATATAAGTCAACAAGAATACATATTTATGATGTTATCTTAGTAATTTATCATTTGATAGGGCAAAGAATTTTGTGGTAGAGAATAAGTGAAAGACAAATGATCTGTTACAAAACAGAAGGACATGAATACTAAAACTCATTACTGTAAATACAAGATTTTTGAAGTGACATTTGAAAGTGTCAAATTATAGGAGTGAGTAAAAATAGTTTGCTATCAAGTAATAAAACATTTCTTATACTTAAAAGGCAAAAAAATAATACCTTGCTCTCTTCATGGCAAAGTCCATGGCTGACACCCCTTTAACAGAAGACCTATTAACAAAAGAGAGTCATGAAGAAATTATTTAAATACAATGAGAGAGTACAAAAATGAAGAACCAAAGGCCCAGTTTAAACTGTATTTCTATGCTTACACTAAATGAAAATGGGACAGTCTTATAGAAGTACAGTTGGACAAAAGGATATAATCAAATGTAAAGCTGAGGGGAAAATCCAGCAAGACCTGTCTATTCAGGTTGCCATTGTACTTTGGTGCAACATTCCTTACCCCCACATGTAACTTATGGGGCAGCACCCTTCTGGAAGGAGGGATTATGACTTATTCTCAATGGAGGTAGGCAGGAGTGGCTTTTCTAGGTTCTATAGCTTGCTTTGGTGGAAGAGGAGTTCTAGTTTCAATGGCTCCCCATAGAGAAAGTCTAGTTTTTATGACATGCTAAGGAAGAAAGAATGGGAAGAGGAAATGAGGATGGAAGAAGAGCAGAGAGCACTTCTTGTTTAAGGCCTTTCCAATCCCTCCCATCTAAAGTTCTTGGTATGCCAAACATTTTCATTTTGGTCATCATGTTCTGAGCTCCTCCAGCATTTATTAAAAGCAGGAGATAGGCTGTCAGGTCTTAGTCTAGTAAGGGAAACTTTAGATTTCTTCTTCTTTTTCTTTCCACATATTTTTTTGGTAGAAAAAAATAAAGTGTCTAAAAGTTGACTAGATTCTCAGGAGAAACCATATTTAGGTTAACTTACAATGTAGCCAAATATTATGTGTTCAAAAATAGTTTTCTACTTTTTTTTTGATTCAATGCATTTTAATTTAAAAAAATATATATGTATATATATATTGCAAGCTACATCTATTAACTGTGGGGAAAATAGGTATATTTTCAAAATAACACAATTTTATTTGTAAAAATAAAAATATAGTCAATAAAATGAGCCCCCTTTATAAAGGTCTTCTACAGCAGGTTGGATGCAGGTGTAAGGATAATTCATGAACTGAAAGAGAGTTGAGAAAATTTCCCAAAATCAGTGTAGAGAGATAGCATATTGTCAATGTGGCAGAGAGGTTGAGTTGTAAACATGGAATAAGAAGATCCAAAATATATCAAATGCATATTACAGAAAAAGGGAATAGACATATATGCTTATCTAATGCTTTTCTGCATTTATTGAGATAATCATATCATTTTGTTATTCATTCTGTTGACACGGTATACTACATGTATGTATGTCGAACCATACTTAGGGAAAAACTAAAAGCATTTACTTTAAGATCTGGAACAAGATAAGTATGTCCAACTTGACCACTTCTATGCAACACAGCGATGGCAGAGCAATTAGCAGAAGAAAGAAATAAAAGATAATCAAATAGGAAGGAAGTCAAATTATTCCTGTTTACAGTTGACATAGTTCTCTATACATATAAACCAAAAGACTGTTAGAGCTGATAAATGAATTCAGTAAAGTTGCAAGATAGAAGATCAACAAAAAAATTCAATAGCATTTTTATATACCGATCACAAATTTCCTGAGAACACAACTTATAAAGCAATCCCATTTGCAATTACTAAACACACATACACACCTACAAATGTGCAACTTTAAGGAAGTGAATTAAGTTTACAATGAAAATTACAAAGCACTGGTGACAAAAAATTGAAGAAACAATCAATGGAAAGATCTTCCATATTTATGAGTAGATTAAGAGATTTGATATTAAAATATCTATACTACTTAAATGGATTTACAGATTCAAAGCAATTTCCATCAAAATACCTCTTCACAAAAATAGGAAAACAATTTTTGAAATCATATGAAACCAAAAAAAGACCTCCCAAAGTCATAAAGAGGAAAAACAATAAGGTTGGAGGCATCAAAATACCTGATCTCCAGGCATACTATAGACCAAGACAGCTTGGCACTGGCATAAAAACCAATCTATAAACAAAAGGAACAGAAAAGAAGGCCCAAAATAGATCAGTTCACCTACAGCACACTGATTTTGACTAAGGCACAATGACTAACTATACTATAAAACCACTATACAACAACTTCTTCCATAAATAGTGCTGAGAACTGGATATCCATACAGAATGAAATCAGACCCCTTTCTCTAACCATACACAAACATCCCCTCAAAGTGGATCAAAGACCTGGATATAAGACAAAACAATAGAATTGATAGAATAATAATATAGAGAAAATACTTCAAAACATTGGTGTAAGTATTTTTGGATAAAATTCCAAAGTACAGGCAACAAAAGCAAAAATAGACAAATGGTACTCTATCAAACTAAGAAACTTCTGTATAGCAAGGGAAACAATAAAGAAAAAAATAGGCAATTATAGAATGAAAGAAATATTTGCAAACTATTCCTCTGATAAAGAATAAATATTTAGAATGTATAAGGAGATCAATAAAACTCGACAAAAAATTCTGATTTAAAAAAATAGACAAGTGATCTTAATAGATAGTTCTCTAAAGAGAATATATTAAATAAGATATACACATGATCAACAAGTATATGAAAAATACTCAACATCACTAATTATCAAGGAAATGCAACTCAAATCCCAATTAGATATCACCTATCCTAGTTGGAGTGGCTATATCAAAAAATCAGAAAAAAAAAATGGCAGGATGCAGAGAAAAGGAAACCCTTACACACTATGGATGGGAATACGAATCAGTCCAGTCTTTCTGAGTATGATGTTTCCTCAAAAACCTGAAAATACCTCTACGTATGATCTAGCAGTCCTACTTCTGGGTATATATGCAAAGGGAATGAGATCAGAATGTCAGAGAGATACCTGCCCTCCTATGGTTATTAAAGCACTATTTACAATATTGAAGATAAAGAATCAACCAAGGTTTCCATGGCAGATGAATGAAACTAAATAATGAAACCAAAATAACATGGCATATATACTATTCAGCCATAACAATCATGAAATTCTATCATTTGTGTATAATGAAAGGAACTGGAGGACATCGTGTTAAGAGACATAAACCAGACATTAAAAAGTAAGTACCACATGTTCTTATTTATATGTGGATGCTAAAAAAAGCTGATCTCAAAGAAGAGAGTAGAACAGTGATTACTAGAGGCATGGAAAGGGAGAGGGGAGAAGGAGGAGGTTGGAGAGTGAATACCAAAATACAGTTGATAGAAGGAATAAGGTACAATGTTCTACATCACAGTAGGGGGACTGTAGTTTATAATCAAGCTATTAGGCATTTTATGAAGAATGAGATGAGAGAAGTTTGAAGATTCTAAACACAAAGAAATGGTAGGGAGAAGGAAATGTTAATTATCCTCCTTTGATAATTATACATGTACATGTTGAATTATCACAATGTACACATAAGTATGTACAACTACTGTGTCAGTTTAAAAGAAAAAATAAAGAATGCTACTTAAATATATGATATCTACCATCAAAGTGGAAAAAAGATGCAGAATATTTGTGTTACACTATAATTTGTATAAATTGTACACTGTGCATATGTGATTGTATATGTGTGTATATCTTCAGAAACAGGTAGGACACTGATGACGGTAGTTGCTTCTGGGCTTCAGGTCTGTAAGTCAAGACTAGGAAAGAATTTCATTTTAGATTTATTCTAGTCTTTTTAAAACCTGTCCAATCTTTAATATAAAATATTTTTCACTTAAAAATTGATGGATATCCAGCGACTGGGGAGGCTGAGGCAAGAGGATGACAAGTTCAAGGCCAAGCCTCAGCAAATTGACAAGATCCTAAGCAACTTGGTCAGACTCTGCCCCCCAAAAATAAAAGGGACTAAAGGAGTGAAGTTTTTCAGTGCAAAGTACCCTGTGGTTCAATCCCCAATACCACTGCCTCCAAAAAAACTTGATAGATGAAAATGAGGACAAAAGTAATGAAGACAAAAACTAAAATCAAAGCAGAAATAGAGTTACACAAAATGTGCATTTTTTTTTTAAAGTTACGAACAATTTGTTTCTAAGACTTTTGTTTACTTTGCAAAAAGGAGACTGTAAACATTTATAGGATTCACAATTTACAGACGGAAGCAGACACTGCTATCAGGCAATCTAAATGTGCCATGTTAGAGAAATGTCTACTCCAGATTCTCAAATTAATATCCTGGGAAATCACTCAATTAACCCATATCTTATCCTATTTACCCATAACTCCCCATAAATTGTCAGTGCCAATACGAGTGTATTAGTAAGGGCTCTCAGGGATATAAATACCATTATCCTTATGCCTTTATAATATTAATTGAATTTTTATTGAACACCTACTATATCTCAGGTACTGAAGATACGTTGGCAAAAGCAGTTCAAGTCACTCTAGGATAGAGGAAGAAGCAGCATAGAAGTCAACAGTGACAATAGGGTGTGAACATTAATATGTCAGAGGTATTCACAAGGCATAGCAGGCCCACAGAGAAGACTGGGAGAAGCAGCATAACCAGGGGATATTTTTCAAAATAGGCAAAATTTCGTTGGAAGATAAAGGTAATCTAGTGAGGCAAGAAAGGTAGGAATGGTGAGTTCCAAGAATAGGAAATACATCTACTCTGTCCTCTGTCTGTCCTAATTTATTCACTGGATTCATTTAAAATTTATCAGCATGTATTTATAGGTACTTACTAATGACTTTCAATATTCATGGTACAGTTTTAGGCACTTGGGATGAAATATTGATGAGGTAGATATCTTTCTAAATGACAAATGTCACCATGCCATTTTTGTATTGGAAAATGTGTAATGGCTCTTTCTGGTCAATGGAAAAGTGATCAACAAACTAAGGCACTTCCACCTTGGCTACAGAATATTTCTAGGGGATATGAAGTTATAGAGAGTTGTAATGGAATACATTTCCAGATCTTCAATTTCCATGTGTACACTCTACTAAAACAAAATTTCCTAAAAAGGATCTAGCTTTGAACAGATCCTCCTTTCCCAAGCCTCTTTATCATTACCCTTGTCTCTTTCTTCTGTGTCCTGGATGACATTTTATATATTCCACAGAAACAAAATTCCTCAGGGTCACAAACAAAGAGATATTTCAAAAATTCAGAGTTTCTGAGACTAATTTTCCAGAAAGCAAAGCAAAAAGAGATCCTCCACTAGGACATTTTGAAGGGGTGGTGACTTATTTCAGCTAAGTAACACATCTTTGTCAAGACTCAATTCGCTAATCCATTTGTCTGACTGCCTATCTACTTTCAATGTACCTACATTTCTGCCTAAATACCTACTCACCTCACTCAGAATTGAATACACTTTACTTAAATTGAAAGTGAAGTCAGACTCAGAAGAAGAGAAATTCTGATATGAATAATTGGTTTTAAAGAAGGCGCTGCTTTTGTTATTTAGCTTGCAGGGAGGATATTTTCCTCAAAGTAAGCGATTTGCTATAAAACCTGGCATGAGAGCAGGAGTTTCCTCTGCCATACTCTTCCGCCACGATGTTCTGCCTCATCACCCAAGTCGTGTGGACTGAAACCTCCAAACTGTGAACCCAAACAAACTTTTCTTACCTATAAGTTGTTTATCTCAGTTATTTCATCACAGAAATGGAAAGTTGACCAAGGCATTGTTTTTATATACCTTATTCTCATACATTAGTTTTACTACCTTGAAAGTATTCTCTTTTTGCACTCTTAGGCTTCTCCAAAGTATTTTCTGATACATTGTTGATTACTACCTACTCTTTGTTCTTTGTAAAGGCTCTTATTTTGCAAGATATTACAGTGCTGTTATCTGGTTATAGATATGTTCTCTTCCTGAATGCAACTTCATAAGAGCAGGGAATGTGTGATTGTTTTAATTACCTATAATCACTCGCACCATGAAAAATACAGAATTGTAAATAGAATAATAAAAAGCACTTTCAATTTCACCTCCTTAAAGAAAGTCATTATTGATGGTATGATGAACATCTTTGCTTGGTTTTCCATACATTTCGTGCTAATAATTTAATAATTACTATTGTATATCCTTCTTTTCCAGACATGAACACTTGCTTGTTTGCTTTTTTTAATTGATAACTAGTAGATTACTGAATAATAGAACAATATAGAAACTTGTTTATGATTGAATACGACTATTTAATGATTCATCCTTTTAGAATAATCTCTATATCTTATCTTTAGTTTATACTTTATGTATTAATATTTTCTTCTATATCCAGGTTGCTAACATAGGTGCCATAAATAGTGGACATCAAAGGACTTTACATCACATAATATGCTTATGTGACTTTTCATTATCAATTAGCAATGTACTTTCCTAATACCTATCTCTGCATGAATAGAGGAGCTTTATTTTTTATGTTCTATCATCATTTCAGGGTATGTTGAAATTACTTACAGTTGTTAATAATTTTTTGTCAATTTTATAATTGAGCAATGAATCAATCATAATTTTCTTTTAAGAGTTTAATACTTAGTGAGAGGTATCCAATAGACATTTTCTAAGTGGATAAATAAATGTTAGAATATGATATTTTTATTTGTTCTAAACTTTAATATGTAATTCATTGCATTTATTTAGTATTCTCTCATCTGTGTATGTGTTTATTTATTCATTTGTTCATCTACGCATTCCTGTGTTCATCAAATATTGCGTAGCAGCCTGTGATGTGCCAAGGCTTCTACTAGGAGCTTGCCATACAGTGGCAATAAAAATCAGACATAGTCTCAGTTTTTGTGGTACTCACATTCCAGGATCTATACCACAATAAAGATCTTAATATCCTAAATATGTCTGTATTTTTGTTATTTTATGCTTCTGGGAGTCAGAAGCTATGTTAATTTATATAACTGTCATAAATCAAGATGATACTAAATAAACACACACATGCTTTACTAGAAAGTCAACTAGAGTACTATCAATGTTGACCTTTTTGCTAAGCTCAAAATTCTATAATAATTGGAGGACTATGCCAAATTTGAAGTTCCTTAAGGAGTTTAAGGATCATAAGCATCATTTGAGAGTCACAGAAATGAACAAGCTGCAAAATTATACTCATGAGGAGAAATTAAAAGTATTCAAATGATTCTGCTCTTAAAATGGGAGATGGAGACCAGTTTCAAAATAATCAGAGTTCATTCAAAAAATTGGTTGGCTCTTTTAAATATCTAAGGAGGATAGAACACTAACAGATTCTCAGTTCATCAAAGTATTTCATTTATTGCATCCAGATTGCAAAGATGTATTGATGATAGCAACTCTTTAACTTTGGAATATGCAAGAGAAATTGTAAAATAAGCACAAGTGAAATAATTACACTCTAATGAATGGTCTCATTTTTTCAGTAGGGTGACACCCAGGATAGACTTAGATAGTGCAAGAGTTTTCTTAGGGCAATGATAATATGTAAAAATATTGATAAAATTAATCTAATACCTATTGAACACCTAGAATTCTAAGTCTAAATGTGTTCTCTGTGTTTTCTCATTTAGTAATGTCAGGTACTATTATCAATAGGGTGACCATGTGTCCTACATTCCCTTGAACTGTCTGGGTTTATACTTGCTTTGATAGAGTAATTATTAATATTCTCAAAAGTGTCCTTTGGAAAATAAATTATACAATTACCCTAGTTAATATCTATTATTCAGGAGAGAATCTAAACTGTATAGAGGTTAAATAATTTTACAGGGTCATATAGGTAGTAATTGGAAAGCTGTGAATTTGATAAAATAGCCACATATTCATGATCTGCAGTGAGGACTATGAAAAAAAGGAACAGATATAATACCTAACATACTAGAATTTCCTAATTAAATAACCTGTATCCAGGCATGGATATGACACATACAGTTTCAGGCACAAATAGTGAGGAAGCAGAACAACTCAGAAAGGAGATAAAGTAATCTTTACACAATATTTAAAATTGTGTTTAATGGGTCAGTATCTTATAGGAAGATTTCAGTTATCTCAGCACTCAGAGGACACACTCTTTCAGTAAATCTTAGAAGTAAGCAATTGAGGAGGATGTTTGAAATTGAAGTAGAAAAGGACCTTTGACTTTAAAAGAAATATAAGGGTGACCTTGAGACATGGTAAAATGGAATGTGCTGCAACAAAGGCAGTATTGAGAGAGAAAGGAGAGGGAAAGGTTGACATAGTAATCCCCCGGAGCTGAAGGGAATGAGAAAGCTCCCAGGATGCAAAGAAGCTTTGCTATGGGCCTTTAAGCTTCTCCAAGGCACCCTTTTCCACTCTTAATTAGGGGAACAGAGGGTCTGCATCTACCATGCCCAGGAGGTTTTAAGAAGAACATGTTGTTTTTTATATTCTCAAGGCTACTTGCTGTCTACCTGGCCTACCTCCTTTCCCCCACTGCATCCCAATGGGCTTACAAAACTAGCAACCTGTAGCAACCCAAAGAAGTTCACATCATTGAATTTATTGGTGTGTTCTGTGGAAGGTTCAGTGTTCCTGGCTCCTGACTTCTGAAACTAGTGAAAGGTGAATAGCTATGTCCTGTAACCCTATGTAATGTAATATAAAGCTGCTCCCTGCCCTTTCTGCTGCAGCCATTTCCCCGCCTCCCAACTACTTATCAGTCTGTGAACATCCTATTGGTTCATCAGTCAGCTTGCAAGTATCCTTCTCCGTTATTGGTCCCCTGTTAGCCCGGCGGAATTCAACTGCTTAAGGATAGCTTCCCCACCATCTTTTCTCATCCTTCTCTCTCTCTCCTACTCACTTTTTTTCTCTTTCCTCCTCGCTTTCACACTCTCTCTTGCGCTGGCTCTCTTTCTTTTCCTCTCATTTTCTCTCTTACCCTGCAGGGAGACACTCTGTTTGCTTAATAAACTCTCTTATGTCAATTCCCATTTCTGTCGTGGTTTTCTGGGTTCTTACACCCTATATTTTTAGAAGGGACCCTCATATTTTTACTGTTTTGCCCCTTTTTTTCTCTCATTCACCAACACTGACTGAGCAACTATTATGCTCCAGGCATCAGATAGATCGGATTAACATACATCCTTGTTTTCTATTTGTTTCTGTTTAAAGATGCATTATTTCATACCTATTGTGGATTCATAAATTTTAAACTTATGGCCAACAGTGCTTAGAACTCATGTTTTAGTGAAGCTTATTTAACATACATATTTTCTCCATAAGGCACATCACAGCCTTTTTGAACTCAGAAACACTATAGAAAATAACTAGAGTTATTTTGAACTGCAAAATCAGCAACAAATGGCACAAGAATGCAAAACCCTTGACATTAAATAGATGATGAAAAGGAGACATGTTTCCCGTGTGAAAGCTGAAATGAGAGGGCAGAGCACCCCTTTGTTTGACCTCAGCTGGGAATGTGCACTTGGGATAATTAGCTATTTTCAACCTCTATGAATGTCTGTGAATGACTGCAAATGTGTTCTGTGTATTGATTTGGAGGTTATGGATATTTTTTTAGTGAGTAGGCCTATTAGCAAATACAGAATCTGTGAATGGTGAGGTTTCACTGTATGATAGGAACCCAGGAGAGACCAGATGCTTTGTGAACACAGAGGAGGGGGGCCTCACTCAACCTGGATTTAAGCATTCTTTGAAAAAGTCATTTGAGTTGAGAGAACAGATCTCCTCATTTTTGTAATGAAAGAAAGGCCTATTTAACTCAGAAGATTATTTTGAAAATAGAAGTAAAAACATGAAAAAAAAAAAAACTCCTGAAAAATTAAAAATATAAAAATCAATGTGAACATAAGACATTTTATTGGCCAGGAGTGGTGGGTCATGTCTGTAATACCAGCAGTTAGGGAAGCTGAGGCAGGAGGACTACAGGTTCAAAGCCAGACTCAGCACTTTGAGAGGCTATGAGCAACCTAGTAAGACCTCATCTCAAAATACAAAATGAAAAGGGCTAGGGATGTGGCTTAGAGGTAAAACACCCCCAAATTCAATCCCTGCTTAAAAAAAAAAAAAAAAAAAAAAAGACATTTTATTTATGTATTAGAAGTATCCCCTCTACCCAAAAGAAGAAACTCCAAGTTGACTCATTTGCAATTCAAGCCTTGACCAACAGGCTAACAGTTACTCACTTCCTGTTTTATGCACTTTCTTCAATTTAGAATCCAGTACACAATTCTTTCCTGCTTTCACTTTTCTCTTTCCTAGGCTATCTAGGCTATCTTAGTGATTCCTGCTCTTCTCTTGCTTCTAGCATTTATTAGTGTTGTTCACCATGGTGCTTCCTTGCCCATTTGAGCCTCTTCTGTTTATACTCATTTCTCAACTGAAAATTCTAGAATGCCTCTCTCCATCTTCCCCAGCGAAGGATAAATTCTGAGTTATAGAATTAAGGCTTTCAAATGTTGAAACTTTCTTTTTAAAAATAATAGAAATTAATATTCAGAGATTAATATAAATAACAAAAATATCAACTGAATTATAAACAACAAAAAATCTGACCATACCATAAATATCATCAAATAAAAAAAAATGTGATTTGTTATCTGCTAGGTAAATTTTTTCCTATTTTCTTGTTGGCTGTCTACTTCTTTTCTCTTTATATAACAGTAATTTCATAGCATAATATTCTACATAGAATGACAAAAGAGATAATTTAGGATTTTTTCATGGGTAGTAGAATTTTGTTTTTTATGCCAGTAAGTTTACATTTTTTTTCTATCAAACCTCATAATTATTTACTGATAGTTTCATGTAAAATCTTAAGAGCATTTTCAAATTTGAGGAAACTTGCAAATTTCTCACAAGGATGAACTACCTAACTAACTTTCATAGGATAACTTCTAGCCTTACTACGTTTTAAATCTTGTGTCATTTTCTGGTGCCATAGGACACTTTCACATTATGATTCAGCCTGGATTCTCAAAGGGTTGAGAGTCATCACAGTGGAAGGAGAAATAATGCTGGATGTCATGTTTACGTGCAGAAGTGACCAGGACATATGTAAATATATCCATTAAACCCAATCTCAATGTATCCCTAGCTTAACTTTCAGGGCTTTGGAAAGAGCCAATGAAAGAAGCAACCTAGAAGTTTCAGCTTTCTTATCTTGATGATAAAGTTCTTACAATGGCCTACAGAAACCTGGGCCATGTCTTCCCTCAATACCTCTCAGATCTCTGTCCTCTATTCTGGGTTTCTCGTTTCTCTCTAAATTTGTCTGCAACATTTAACTCTGGTTATTTGTGGAACGTTACAAAGGTCTTGTTTCCTTCGTCTGGAATGTTCTCCCCCAGGTATCCTCTGGACTGAGCTTCATGCAGTCTACCTTTCTCAAGTCTTGGCTCAAATTCATCTCCTAGACCATTCTGGTCTGTATTTATATCACACCCCACCTTTCTAATCCCATCTATTCTCTGCTGTATTTTTCTGTTATCCGTAATTTCTGTCACCTTCTACTATAATATATAGTTGCATATTCATTGTGTTTATTAGCCATTTCCCTGGAAGTAAGAGCAGGGACCTTTGTTTTAGCTTATTAATATATTGTAAATACCAGAAACAATGCCTGGCACAAGTAGCTTGCAAGAACTTCTTGGGTGAATGAATGTCTATTGACTAACACTAGAAAATATGTGTGTGTAAAATGCACATATATGAAGTTAGGAAAGAAGTCACTTTCATCTTGTAGGCATTTCCAAGCTAACGTATTAGATTTTTCTTTAATTTTTGGTCAAGGGAAAAGAAGACTGCTAATAAATATCAAACATTACTTTCCATTTTACTAGAGACTGTATGCTGCCAATAACATAGAATACAACTGTAGAAGCTTAGGGTATTTATTCGCACTTGTGTATAAATATGCTATTTGTTTTTTTTTTATTTTTTATTTTTTATTTTTTATTTTTTTTACGTTTACATAGGGTAATGATGTTTATTTTTTTCCCTTCCCCCCACCCCTCCCACCCCTCTTTTCCCTCTATACAGTCCTTCTTTCCTTCATTCTTACCGCTTTCCTTAGCCTAACTCTATACCTAACCCTAAACCTAATGCTAACCCCTCCCACCCCCCATTATATGTCCTCATCCCCTTATCGGCGAGATCATTCGTCCTTTAGTTTTTTGAGATTGGCTTATCTCACTTAGCATGATATTCTCCAATTTCGACCATTTGCCTACAAATGCCATAATTTTATCATTCTTCATTGCGGAGTAATATTCCATTGTGTAAATATGCCACAGTTTCTTTATCCATTCATCAACTGAAGGGCATCTAGGTTGGTTCCACAATCTGGCTATGGTGAATTGAGCAGCAATGAACATTGATGTGGCTGTATCTCTGTAGTATGCTGATTTTAAGTCCTTTGGGTATAGGCCAAGGAGTGGGATAGCTGGGTCAAATGGTGGTTCCATTCCAAGCTTTCTGAGGAATCTCCACACTGCTTTCCAGAGTGGCTGCACTAATTTGCAACTCCACCAGCAATGTATGAGTGTTCCTTTTTCACCACATCCTCGCCAACACCTATTGTTGCTTGTAATCTTGATAATCGCCATTCTAATTGGGGTGAGATGAAATCTTAGGGTAGTTTTGATTTGCATTTCCCTTATTACTAGGGATGTTGAGCATTTTTTCATATATCTGTTGATTACTTGTACATCTTCTTCTGTGAAGTGTCTGTTCATTTCCTTAGCCCATTTGTTGATTGGATTATTTGTATTCTTCGTGTAGAGTTTTTTGAGTTCTTTATAGATTCTGGAAATTAGCGCTCTATCTGAGGTATGGTTGGCAAAAATATTCTCCCACTCTGTAGACTCTCTCTTCACATTTCTGATAGTTTCCTTTGCTGAGAGAAAGCTTTTAAGTTTGAATCTATCTCAGTTGTTGATTCTTGCTTTTATTTCTTGTGCTATTGGAGTCCTGTTAAGGAAGTCTGATCCTAAGCCAACAAGTTGAGATTTGGACCTACTTTTTCTTCTATAAGATGCAGGGTCTACGGTCTGATTCCGAGGTCCTTGATCCATTTTGAGTTGAGTTTTGTGTAGGGTGAGAGATAGGGGTTTATTTTCATTCTATTGCATATGGTTTTCCAGTTTTCCCAGCACCATTTGTTGAAGAGGCTATCTTTTCTCCATTGCATATTTTTGGCACCTTTTTCTAGTATGAGAAAATTGTATTTATTTGGGTTTGTGTCCATGTCCTCTATTCTGTACCATTGATCTACCTGTCTATTTTGGTACCAATACCATGCCGTTTTTGTTACTATTGCTTTGTAGTAGAGTTGAAGATCTGGTATTGCAATACCCCCTGCTTCGCTCTTGCTACTGAGGATTGCTTTAGCTATTCTAGGTTTTTTATTTTTCCAGATGAATTTCATAATTGCTTGCTCTATTTCTGCAAGGTACATCATTGGGATTTTAATTGGAATTGCATTGAATCTGTATAGCACTTTAGGTAGTATAGCCATTTTGACGATATTAATTCTGCCTATCCAGGAACATGGGAGATCTTTCCATCTTCTAAGGTTTTCTTGAATTTCTTTCTTTAGTGTTCTGTAGTTCTCATTGTAGAGGTCTTTCACCTCTTTTGTGAGATTGATTCCCAAGTATTTTATTTTTTTCGATGCTATTGTGAATGGGGTAGTTTTCCTATCTTCTCTTTCTGAAGATTCATCACTTATGTATAAAAATGCATTGGATTTATGAGCATTGATCTTGTAACCTGCTACTTTACTGAATTCACTTATGAGTTCTAAAAGTTTTCTGGTGGAATTTCCAGGTTCCTCTAAATATATAATCATGTCATCAGCGAACAGGGATAGTTTGAGTTCTTCTTTTCCTATTTGTATCCCTTTAATTTCTTTGGTTTGTCTGATTGCTCTGGCTAGAGTCTCAAAGACGATGTTGAATAGAAGCGGTGAAAGAGGGCATCCCTGCCTTGTTCCAGTTTTTAGGGGGAACGCTTTCAGTTTTTCACCATTTAGAATGATATTAGCCATGGGCTTAGCGTAGATTGCCTTTATAATGTTTAGGAATGTTCCCACTACCCCAATTTTTTCTAGTGTTTTGAGCATGAAGGGATGCTGTATTTTATCGCATGCTTTTTCTGCATCTATTGAAATAATCATGTGATTCTTAACTTTAAGTCTGTTGATATGGTGAATGACATTTATTGATTTCCTGAGGTTGAACCAACCTTGCATCCCTGGGATAAAACCCACTTGATCGTGGTGCACTATCTTTTTAATATATATTTGTATGCGATTTGCTAAAATTTTGTTGAGAATTTTTGCGTCGATGTTCATTAAGGATATTGGTCTGAAATTTTCTTTCCTCGATGTGTCTCTGTCTGGTTTAGGTATCAGGGTGATATTGGCTTCATAGAACGAGTTTGGGAGGGTTCCCTCCTCTTCTCTTTCATGGAATAGTTTGAGGAGTATTGGAATGAGCTCTTCTTTAAAGGTTTTGTAGAACTCGGCTGAGAACCCATCTGGTCCTGGACTTTTCTTTGTTGGTAGGCTTTTGATGACCTCTTCTATTTCATTGCTTGAAATTGGTTTATTTAAGTTGTGTATGTCCTCCTCGTTCAGTTTAGGTAGTTCATATGTCTCTAGAAATTTGTTGATGTCTTCGAGGTTTTCTGTTTTGTTGGAGTATAGATTTTCGAAATAGCTTCTAATTATGTTTTGTATTTCACTCGTGTCTGTTGTGATGTTTCCTTGTTCATTCCGAATTTTAGTAATTTGAGTTTTCTCCCTCTTTCTCTTTGTTAGTGTGGCTAAGGGTTTATCAATTTTATTTATCTTTTCAAAGAACCAACTATTTATTTTGTTAATTTTTCCAATTGTTTCTTTTGTTTTGATTTCATTGATTTTGGCTCTGATTTTAACTATTTCCTGTCTTCTACTACTTTTGGTATTGGTCTGCTCTTCTTATTGTAGCGCTTTGAGCTGTAGTGTTAAGTCGTTTATTTGTTGATTTCTACTTCTTTTTTTGAATGCACCCCATGAAATAAATCTTCCTCTAAGTACTGCTTTCATAGTGTCCCAGAGATTTTGATATGATGTGTCTTTGTTCTCGTTTACTTCTAAGAATTTTTTGATTTCCCTCCTGATGTCTTCTGTTATCCATTCATCATATAATAGTGTATTATTTAGTCTCCAGGTATTGGAGAAGTTTCTGTTTTTTATTCTGTCATTTATTTCTAATTTCAATCCATTATGATCTGATAGAGTACAAGGTAGTATCTCTATCTTCTTGTATTTGCTAACAGTAGCTTTGTGGCATAAAATATGGTCTATTTTAGAGAAGGATCCATGTGCTGCTGAGAAGAAAGTGTATTCGTTCTTTGTTGGATGGTATATTCTATATATGTCCGTTAAATCTAAATTGCTGCTTGTGTTGTTGGGATCTATAGTTTCTTTATTCAATTTTTGTTTGGACGATCTATCCAGTGGTGAGAGAGGTGTGTTAAAATCGCCTAGTATTATTGTGTTGTGGTCTATTTGATTTCTGGAATTGAGAAGGACTTGTTTGACGTACGTGGATGAGCCAATGTTCGGGGCATAGATATTTATGATTGTTATGTCTTGCTGATTTATGCTTCCCTTAAGCAGTATGTAATGTCCTTCTTTATCCCTTCTGACTAGTTTTGGTTTGAAGTCCACATTATCTGAGATGAGGATGGATACTCCAGCTTTTTTGCTGTGTCTGTGTGCATGGTATGTTTTTCCCCATCCTTTCACCTTTAGTCTATGGGTGTCTCTTTCTATGAGATGAGTCTCTTGCAGGCAGCATATTGTTGGATTTTTCTTTTTAATCCACTCTGCCAGTCTGTGTCTTTTGATTGATGAATTCAGGTCATTAACATTCAGGGTTATTATTGTGATATGATTTGTATTCCCAGTCAATTGACTCATATTTGTTTTTGACATGATTTGGTTTCTCCTTTATCTGGCTATTCCTTTAGGCTAGCGCCTCCTGTTGCTGATTTGCATCATTGTTTTTCATCTCTTCCTCAAGGAATATTTTGCTGAGAATGTTCTGTAATGCTGGCTTTCTTTTTGTAAATTCCTTTAGCTTTTGTTTATCATGGAAGGATCTTATTTCATCGTCAAATTTGAAGGTAAGTTTTGCTGGGTATAAGATTCTTGGTTGGCATCCATTTTCTTTCAGGGCTTGGTATATGTTGTTCCAGGCCCTTCTAGCTTTTAGGGTCTGGATTGAAAAATCTGCTGATATTCTTATTGGTTTCCCTCTGAATGTAATTTGATTCTTTTCTCTCGCGGCCTTTAAAATTCTGTCTTTATTTTGTATGTTAGGTATTTTCATAATAATGTGCCTTGGTGTGGGTCTGTTGTAATTTTGTATGTTTGGAGTTCTATAAGCCTCTTGTACTTGGTTTTCCATTTCATTCTTCAGATTTGGGAAATTTTCTGTTATTATTTCATTGAATAGATTGTTCATTCTTTTGGTTTGTTTCTCTAAGCCTTCCTCAATCCCAATAATTCTTAAATTTGGCCTTTTCATGATTTCCCATAATTCTTGTAGATTCTGTTCATGATTTCTTACCATCTTTTCTGTTTGGCCAACTTTGCTTTCAAGATTAAATAATTTGTCTTCAATGTCTGAGGTTCTGTCTTCCAGGTGTTCTATCCTATTGGTTATGCTTTCTATGGAGTTTTTAACTTGGTTTATTGTTTCCTTCATTTCAAGGATTTCAGTTTGGTTTTTTTTCAGTATCTCTAACTCTTTATTGAAATGATCTCATGCTTCCCGTATTTGGTCTTTTAACTGTTGATTGGTGCGATCATTTAATGCCTGCATTTGCTCTTTCATCTCCTCCTTCAATGCCTGCATTTGCTCTTTCATCTCCTCATTAGCTTCCCTGATCGTTTTAATTACGTACATTCTGAACTCCCTTTCTGACATTTCTTCTGCTGTGCTGTCATTCGGTTTTATTGATGTAGTATCTAGGTTTGTTTGGGACATTTTCTTCCCTTGTTTTCTCATATTGGTCAGTTGTCAGTGGGACCCGAGATATTGCAGTTTTCCGCTATTGGCTTATAGTGTCCCGGTAGATTTCCAGTGTATCACCTCCCAGCCTTCAGTAGCCTGATGTCTTGGAGGAATCTGATAAAGCAGCGCATCTGAAGAAAACTGCCCCTAGCCCCCTACTGGTTCCACGGTTTGGAACTGGCTCTCTGTGGAAATGATCTCACTGTGGGCCTGCACCGTGCAGCTGGCCGTGTGGGAGGAGCCCACTGCCAGAGTGTGGAAGGCTACCTTGGGAAGACTCTAGCTGCCCTGCCCGGCTCCAATAAGCCACCTCTATCTGGGCCTGCCACCTGGGCCGAGCTTTACCCAGTGGGCAGACTCACCCGTGGCTCTATTTCAGTCCGAGTCTCTCAATGCCTCCCCTTCTTAACTCCTGGGTTCTGGAGCAACTGGGGGTGCAGTCTCCCTCTAGGCCGCCATCTTGGATCGCCCCGTGAAGAGAGCCTGCAGCCGGAGTGGGCAGAGCCGCCTGAAGAGGTCTCTGGCTGCCCTGCCCTGATCCCAGAGGCTGCTTGCAGATCGAAGCTCTCTGTTGGTTCGGAGGCTTGTGGCTGGTTCTATGTAAAAAGACTCTCACTGGGCGGTCAGCTCCGAGAAGCTAGCCTTGAATGGCACCTCCCACCACAGGGGTCCAGGTTACTTGGGGAAGTCTCTGGCTGTCCTATCCTGGTCCCTGAATCTGCTTGCGTGCCAGAGTACGCTGCGCTGCACTGGCTCCGGGACTCGGAGCTTGTTCTGGTCAGCAAGGCTCTCACTAGCGGGCCAGTTCTGTTCCGAGAACCTGGAGAAGCTGGCTGTGTGGGCGGGGCCCACCGCCTGAGTGCGCAGGGCTGCCTGTGGATGACTCTAGCTGCCCTGCCCGGCTCCGATAAGCCACCTCTATCTGGGCCTGCCACCCGGGCCGAGCTTTACCCAGTGGGCAGACTCACCTGTGGTTCTATTTCAGTCCGAGTCTCTCAATGCCTCCCCTTCTTAACTTCTGGGTTCTGGAGCAACTGGGGGTGCAGTCTCCCTCTAGGCCACCATCTTGGATCGCCCCGTGAAGAGAGCCTGCAGCCGGAGTGGGCAGAGCCGCCTGAAGAGGTCTCTGGCTGCCCTGCCCTGATCCCAGAGGCAGCTTGCGGATCGAGGCTCTCCGTTGGTTCGGGGGCTTGTGGCTGGTTCTATCGCTATTTGTTAATGTAAAAATTTTTCTGAAGTACAAAGTTCTCTGTCTCCAGAAGGGTCATGGAGTAAGGGAAATAAATGTCATTACTCTGGTCTTGGAGATACTGTGTGCCTCATTACCAACACCCATCCTGCTATGGCAGGATTGGCTAATTTAATCCACTATCTTGACTTTATTCCCTCTCTCTCTCTTTTTTTTTTTTTTTTACAAATAATAGAGTGATGTTTTATTCCCTTTGACTGTCCACTTGCTTTAATACATATTCCAAAATTGCTGCTCTGACCAATCAGTGTATTTATAAATCTCACTTTATGTGGTTAAATTCCCATTTCCCTATTGAAATTAATTTCTCAAACATCTCCCAGAACCTTCAAATTTAATTACCTTTTTCTAGAACTACTTGGCCTTTCTATGGCATATAGTGTCATTAAACCCTCAATCCTTGACTTCAGTGACTCTGCATTTTCTTACTCTCCTCCCTCACTGGCCACTGTTTCTATTTTTTTTTTTTTTTCTTCATTTGTTTTCCTTTCCACATCCTTTAAATGTGGCTCTCCACAGTGCCTCAGCACTGGACCTTTGATACTCCCTCCTTTTTTACTCTTTACAAATAGTCAAGCAATTTCAAGTCTTTGAATATCATTCTGATTAGGTAAGTCTCAAGTCCCAGTATGGTCTTTCTACTCTGTTCTTACTTATTCCCACTTTATGAACTGTTTTACTCTTCCACCCAAATGGCGAGGCTTGTTCTTCCAAAGATTTATTCTCATGGAAGAAAGCAAACATTAACAAATTCCTAAATTTAGAAAAGTGTCATCCATATTTTAGTAAGTATAATAAAAATGACATCCAGCATAGCTGGAGTAGGCTGTGAAGTTTTCTTTCCAGATTTAACATAATTGAAAAATGGTAAGTTGTTTGTAGTGGTACACTTGTTCATTCATTTAATGAATGTTCAGGACTGACAAACTCGAAGGACCAAAACTAAGATATTATTCCCTACCATGAGATATTCTTATCCACTATGGGAGATAGGCATTTAAATGAATGAATAAATGCAGAATACCACAAAGGTTATCTGTACCAGGTGTAAAGGAAAGTTAAGGAGGAATACCAACCCTTCTTGAGAGATGTTCAGTGGGGTTGATGTCCCTCTATCAGAAATTAAATGGACTATTTCTGTGATATATCAAGTAATTGAAAACCCAAAAAAAAAACACTACTTAGAATATTTTAAAACTTCTCCTTCTGGTGGATGGTGGTATTGCACAGTGGTACAGCACTTGCCTAAGGTGTGTGAGACCCTAGGTTTGATCCCAGTACTGCAGTAAATAAGTAAGTAAATAAATAAACAAATAGACTTGTTTTATGAAACAGTACCAAGACAATAACAAAGAAATGTAAATGGATGTTTTGGAAGCCAGAGCCTATAGCAAGACCAAGGTACAAGAGAATTCTTTCATTATTCTCCACTTAACAATTATATATCTGAAGTTGAGACATGACATATTAGACATGACAGGTCAATTCTCAGCATGATTTGACAAGTGCAGCTAGTCAAAATATGCAAACTATTATACTGTCTAGTCAGCTAAACTGTTGCAAATGCTCTACCAGAGTTGTTGAGCAGACTCAACTGTACTAAACATCCTACCTTTGTGTCCTCCTATGCCTTCTTCAGCATGTTGAAAGTTTCTCAAAGGACATTTCTCTGTGTCATTCACCTCTCTGATCTTAGTCTTTGAGATTGTTCAACATGTTTGCTTTGCAAAATTAAAATTATGTGAGAAGTAGTAAGAAAAAAATCAAAATGAATTTTCTCCAGGACAACCAAAAATAACTATACCCTAGAAATCATAAATTCCTAGATTTATGTACATTTTTAAGTGGTTTACTTTCCATCTGTAATGTGTTTAACATTTTAAGTGACACATGTGTGAAATTCTCTTTCTACAGATTGAGATCATCTGAATGGATATCATTATCATTATAGCTATTACTTTTAGTTCTGATTTAATTTAATGTTATATGGGATGTAACACTTGAAAAGATTTGAAAATTGACCTGCACACATTCGTATGGAACAGAATCTGGATATGTTTTTCTAAATGAGGCATTATATGTTACACCATGATTTTGTAAGATAGCATATTATATCTTTAAGTACTATAGGCTGCTAATAAATCAGTAGAAATTTGTGAATAGATATTTAAAACTTCTCACAAAAATATGCTTTGGACCCATACCATTGCAGAGAAAATAATTCAAGAGTAATATATGACATTTTACAGAAATATAGCATAATTCAATTCATAAGGTCATGAATATTTTTATTAAGGAAATAATGTGCATTTAATGTTTGATAACCTATCTTGTTTCTATTATGTGATCAAATTCTCTTAAGAGCTAGCCATTTCTTTTTGATACATTCAAATGTTTCATATATATATTACCACAAAAAATCCCTAGAATTCTTTATAGTCTAAATGTACATGATGTCTAAGAGAACTTTCCCAACCATAGAAATGCACTGACAATATGGTAGCCATTAGCCACATGTAGCTATTGAGAATTTGAAATGTTTCTTCTGCACCTGAAGAATTTAATTTTTAATTTTATTTAATGTTAGTTTAAATATTTATTTAAATAGACACAGATGGCTGGTGAATTTTGAACAGTGAAACAATACAGCTTAAAGTGCCTCTCAGATTATTAACCCTTCACACCTGGATAAATTTAAGTCAATTTTTAAAAGCATATCTGTGCACAGAAATAAGAAAAAATTAAATACAACTAAATACGAAGGCTCTTACATTCACTAGACAGTCATAATGAGAAAAATCTCAATTTTCTAATTTCCAAAAAATACGCATAGTGTAAACAATTTTAGTTTATAATGTTTGTAGATCATCTCTAAACAATACACTACACCCTCATATCCTTAATGAGGGTTTCTTAACTTACGCTATGTATTAAAGAACAATAAAGTCATGCTAAGATTCAGGGGATGGGTAGTCTTTTTTTTTTTTTTTTTTTTTAACGTGCCTCATAGGGTCTACATTTGGTTTATGTGCATCAAAAGGTCTATAACTCAGAAAAAGAACAAATTACAGGGCATCACGTTTGTTCAATTGTTTACAATTAGTGAAAACAGGAAAGGTTAAATTCATTCTTGAGTGAAACTTCCAGGTAGAAAAATTAAAGAATAAAGTTTTATTTATGACAAAGTAAGATATTATCACCTTCTGTTCTTGACTCTGCATAATTCCCATGCCACCGAGAGCTTCTATCAACTTTTCTTTTTCATAGTGAAGCCATGAAAAGCAGTGTTAAAAATCATAGTCTCAAAAACCCTCCTGCATACCTATCAGAATGGCTCCTCATGGGTCTTGGCTGTGAGTTTTGCCATCTTGAGGGAGGTGCTTGTCAGGGTGGATGGTATGTAAGATGAGCCATAACCAAAGTGAAGGCAGCATGTGAAGCATTAAAACTTGACTGAGCACTCTGAGTAGCCATAGCTAGACTAGTTGCTGGCATAAGGCAGGAGCTGGAAAACACAAGTAGCTACAGGAAGTTTATGATGGCAAGTATCCATAGATTTGGAAAGACAGACAGGAAATAGCATAGGCTGCAGACACAGAGCCTGTTTGTGGTAAGGGTTAAGGCAGTACTGAAGATAGCAGAAGGATCGGGTCTGCCCAGACACCTGGCAAGCATTTCTAGGAAGCCAATCATGAATAAATAGGTGACAGAGCAAGAGAAAGATAGGACACAGTTCTGAAAGGACTGAAGAACTAAAATGGTAGGTCATCTGGAGAAAGTGAGTGGAGTAAGACAGAAGTCTTAAAGCAGGAGGGTGCGGGGTCAGGCCTGGACTAGTAGTACCATTGGTGGGGAGTTAAAACCTGTCGCTTAGAGTTCCAACCACTTCTTATTTAAAATAAGGCTTTGTTCTAAAGTCATTGCCTGGGGGATCTTGTAGAGGATTAATTGGCCCTATCTATGTTGAGAGGAAATGAACAAAGACCAAGGATTAGCAAGGTTTAATGTGCGCCAACTGAACACCACAGTCCCCTTTCCTAATTTCCTATCAAGATTTTTACTTACAAGATTGCTTCCTATGGAACTTTGTCCTAACTTTTGAAAAACTTATTCACACACACAAAAAATCAAGTCTTTTTTCATTACTTTGTTTTAGGTTATCAATTGACTAACGACAAGTTGTATAGAGAGTACAAAAACTTTCTGTGTAACCTGAACCCAACATCTCCCAATATTAACATATATAGCCTGGTATGGTGTAATTCCAGAGACTCTGGGAGGCTGAGGTAGGAGGGTTGCAAGTTCAAGGCCAGTCTTGGCAACTTAGCAGGACCCTGTCTCAAAATAAAAGACATTGAGGATGTAGCCCAGTAGTAAATCATCCCAGTACCAAAAAATAAATAAATAAAAGCATGGTCTGTAACCAAAATACATCAAAACCAGGAGAGTGTATATTAATATGTACTGCTAACTAATCTAGAGACCTTATTCAAGTCTTGCAAATTATTCAAAAAAATTTCTGATTTCTGGTTTCAAGATCAAACTAGGTCAAACATTCCATTTTTATGTCTTAACTTTCATCAACTCCCATCTTTGTGATATTTCTTTCATCATCTTTGTCTTTATGAGTTTTTCCTATCTGAAGAGTGGGAAGATATTTTATTGAATGTTCCTCAATTTTCACTTGTGTGAAGCTTTCTTGTGAGGAAAGTCATGTTATGTAGTTTTAGGCCATAATGTCATTGAAGTGATGTTTAGTCCTTCTGACCATTTCTTATCCCGGTGTTTCAAGATAACCAGATGTCCCATTACTGGTAATGCTAACCTATTGGTGAAGGTGATATCTGCCAGATTTCTTTACTGTTATTATTTTCCCCATTATATAATAAGTAGTTTCTGAAAAGATAGTTTGGGAACATGCAAAGATGTGTTTCTCATTTTGGTTTTGATCGCTAATTTTTATCATTTATTGATGATTCTAAATCATAAATTTAAAATCATGCTACGTAATGATATGTGTGTGTGTGCGTTTTTCTTGTTGTTCTGTTTTTTTGCAGTACTGGGGCCTGAATCATGTACTTGCACATGCTAACATGCTAGACAAGTGCTCTGCCACTGAACTGCACCCCGCCCTTTTAATTTTTTATTTTGAGACAGGCTTTGCTAGGTTGCCCAGTCTGGCCTTGAAGTTGAGATACTGAATAGCTGGGATTTCTGGAGTGCTCCATAATGTCTGAGTTGATATGTGTTTTTAAATAGGAATTTTCTGTTCATATCTTTTTTTCTACATTTTTTAAGAAAACTTATTCCGAAAGGAAGCACTGATCCTCATTTCCTCCCTCCTTACCTTCCTTCCTTCCTTCTTCCTGGATTCAAGTTTTTGTTTTTATTTTTTTTATTCTAAAGGTTGTAACCCATTATAACCACCATTTATTTTCAGAGTTTATCATCATGCTAAAATTGCTCCAGATTCGACTAGTGGGAACTCCTTCAACTTGACTCCTACCAACTTTAGAAATACCCCCATCACAAGATATCAAAAAATAGATTGTTAAATGTGCTTCTTAATGTATATTATAAAATCACAGAACATCATAAATTCACTAAACATGAATTGTATCTACATGAATAAAAAATATCTGACTGAGGAGAAAAACAGATTTATTTTCACTTTATTTCACATGTTTAGGCATCATTTAAACAGAATTTTTTGGATTAATGTCACTTGCAATTGGTTTTGATAATTGAAAATAAATTCTAATAAATTTAATAAATTGAAAATATATTTAATGTTTTGATGTTTGGTTTGTTAACTCTCAAATCATTATCTTAAATTATTTTATAAATGAAAGGCTAATATATGTGAAACTGAAATAATATTTGTAAAAAGAAGATGTTCATCTTGGCCATAAATTTATGTCAAAAGTAGTATAGAGAGAAGGTTCTGCTTACCAGCTGGACTGACTAGATATACATCATTTTTCACTGACTTTATATACATCATTTTTCAATGAGTTATTGATGAGCTTATAACTCAGGAGTGGTAGAGCAAAACAAAGTTAGAAAATCATGATGAAAGGTCATCAATAACTTTGTGAATGTATTCAGTCTGCCAATTGAATATATTTTTTATGCAACACTGGTTTCAATACATATTATGTCATCATATGGGGATTGGTGGAGATTTATTTCACTTGATTTGGAGGACTCTATTTCAAACAATTGTTTCTGACTCTGTAGACAACTGGCAAATGTACTTGGAAGCAATATCACTAACTTTACATAGAATGATTCAAATTCCCAATTTTAACCCTCCCCCACCTTGATATCCCTGAATCCTCCAGGATACGTATGGATTTTGCTTTGTCTGCATTTGGAGGTGCATGTGTGTACGTGTGTAGGAGTTAGAAATGAGTACAGGGTTATCAGCTTTTATTTTGCACAGAAAGAAATATTTTGGCAACAATTACTATTTCCTATCGCTATTATTCCACAAAAGAAAAGATATTTTAAAAGACACTGAAATGTAGGAAGAACATAATCTAAGAATCCTGGGCTCTCTTTTAAATTCAGTACACTTGGCTTTGTGATAAACTTACTCTATTGCTGTTCACTTTTTTCCTATCACCATGGACGGCTGAACAGACAACATGAATGAAATATTTGTGATAGGAATCACACATTAGCAAATAAGCAATATGTAGTAGCAACTGGGATGCTAGTATTAAACTATTGACCTTTCAGATAGTCATTGGATCACTCATTTTGCAGAAAGAATATCTTCTTATACAGTTCTACTTTTCTTATTTAAATATATAGTCATATATATACCTCAAACACACATATGAAAGGTGGAGATTAAAATACTGTTGTGACTAATTTTAGTAAAAAAAGAGAAAAGATCTAGAGCTCAGTCATATTATCTTCCCAGCTATTTCCACTAGCTCTGCCTTACCAGCTTTCTGCATCATTGTGGTCCTTCTTGTTTTTCCATAATTTCATACCGGGTTTTGATCTTGTCACTTAGCCTTTGAATTGATGTTCCTTTTGGATGGTTTGGTTCTTTATCTTGGGTTTTACTAAATTCTGTCTCTTAGTAACATCTGACTCCATGGGCTGCTTCCTGTCTCCCTTCCAGACCCAATCTCAGCTATCAGGATGTACCTATCAGACTCAAAGAATTTCTAGTTCTCTGAAATTGCTCTTTATGCCTTGCAGTCTCTGCCAGTGACTAATTTACTGCATTGTACATGGACTACTAACTGGCTATGTTCCTAATTTTTATCACAGACCTCATGAAAGTGGAATGTTCTTAAGTAGAATTCCTTGGGAGATGGAGTTTTGATGTTAGATTTAAAAATATATAAACCTATGGATTTTTGGAAGCCCTAAGGACTAAGTTTTTATTTCTCAATGCCTTTTTTCTCCATGTGATTTAAGAATGAATGTGAATGAATGTCCTCTGATGAGGTTATATGTGACTCCTGGTCACAGGCATTTGGTGAATAGTGATGTTGACTGCCAGTCTATATCTTCTGTTGTGGGTTCAGCTTCCTCTGGCTGATGTTTATGTTTTCTGTTTAGGAAAGGCTACAACTCTCAGACATCTCAGGACTCCTAAAATCACTATCATTTGGAACCATCACCAATAACTGCTTACTACTCCCTTATGCCAAATATAATTGACAAATTGCCACCTATTGAGAAGTTCTATTAATGTTGAAACAAAGCTATTTCTTGGATCAACCTGAGTTGTGGCAGGTAGCCCAAATTACATGCAGCCTCCTTCCTTCCAGATTCTGTTCATGCGGGACACGACAGGTCAAGCCTGACTCTGGGAGATCCTTCACGCAGAGAATCATGGTCGTCCAACCATGCCAGCTGCTGACATGGGCTGTTGGCATTGGTTATAAAGACAGTTATGTGCCATGCTGTCTGTGAGCAAGACAATGTTAGTGCACTTTCAGGTGCAACTGAGCAACTCGGCCTGGATTAAAAAACAAGAGGAAATTTATGATTTGTAAATTTGAGAAAGGTTGAATCACTTGAAATTCAGGCACAGCTGGAATCAGGGTTCAAATTCTCTAATCAAAACTTGGGTTTTTTTGCTTGTGAGTTGGGTAGTGCCAGCTGTATTGGTTCATTATGGGTTCAGACTGCATTTCCCCAAACTATTTCCATAACCATGTTTCAGTGACTTAGATTTGATTACACACTTTATCCAATAATTGAAGACCCCAGTGTGTGATGGGTTCATCGGCCAGGCCTGATTCACATTCTCTACCTTTGGAGCTAAAATGAAACTTTATGTAAACAAATAAGTTAAAAATGGGAAACATGTCTGTTTCCAAAGAAAATGTGAGTTGTTAATTCAAATAGTAGAATGGATAGATGCTGATAGCATAATTAAAAGTTATGATCAAACAAGTACAATAATCAGATGGCCTGATAAGTGAGTGTCACTAGACAGTACATATAGAGTGTTCCATGAAAAACTGAAATTCAATGACAGCAAAGTCGTTTTTCATGGATATTATCAGATTCTTCCCAGAAAAGAAAAACTCTTTTTTATTTCTCAGTATGTATTTTTTTTTGGGGGGGGGAATAGATTTGATGTCCTATGTTCCTGCTAGTTTGTATCTGTATAAAATGATTGGTATTGAGGTACACACACATTTACAGCTGTAAGTAAAGCAATAGGCAAGAAGTAATTGTCTTGGGAAAGTTCAGAACAGAGAAAATGATTTTGCTTCAAAATTATTAATTATTAAAACTCAAAATTCTAAACTCCATACTTAGATATGTTCACTCAATCTTACATCTTCTTCCAAGGACTCTAATTAAATTTTCAGCACTGTCAAAGGACCAACCAAGAAGAAAGTCAACAGATGCTTGGAAGTGCTCTTTGTTGCTCTTTAGAGATTCTTCATGTGAACTATTTTGATGCCTGTAAAAGACTGGTAGAAAATTAACTGACTTGAGTGAATTACAGACCATGTGAGTAACCATCCACACTGTGCAGGCCATAAGACTATGTAAATAACTCAAGAAGAAGGTAGAAAAATATTACAGGGATATGAAAAATTAGCCTTCCAAATCACAAATGCTTTCAACACAGGATATGTCTTTAGTCTCCACGTTGAAGAGGTTAATGATTTACATTATGTTCTTTCATTTCAGACTGATTTTTCAGATCTTTATTCTATTTCAAAATTTCCATAATGAGCATGATGTGTCTGTCAGAAGTTGACTTCATCACTGAAACTTTCATGTTTGTATCATTCACTTTTATCCCTAAAGTCTTAAACCTTCAGTCACTCCCTGTAATTACCTCTCCCAGTCATACCTGTCATTAATCATCTCAGAAAAGCCCCTGCAACATCTCAACATTTAAAGAGCAGGAGGAAGAAAGTAAGCACCACAACACTGACATTCTTAGCTTAGTTGACTTCAATTGGGAATATATTAAGCTTTTCCCTAAAAAGTTCATTACTGTGACTCAACTGGAATCTCAGATAACAACAAAGGTTTAGTATAAGTTAGAAGAATGTACAAGTCTACTTATGTTTTGGGATCATCATTAAAAACTTCTTGAATTAAGCTTGAGGAAAAAAAAGACATAACTTCTCTGACAAATACCTCTTAATAGTTAAAGTTTTAAAATTCTTAAAACACTACATATTACTTTCTAGGAATTGACCACTTTTGATGAATATTAGAACCTGAGATATATTTATAAAACAAAAATCAATACATACTTTAAGTTCAGGACCCTGAACAAATATGTTATAAGGATTTCTAACCCAACTATCTATAACAGCAGCTGAACATACAATCTCAAGAATATAGACCTGCTAGAAATAAATTTGGCAGTATTTGACAGGGTGAGGGGTACTTGCCGTTGTTTCTTTGCCTTTGTGGAATTATGGAAGTTAGAGGAGGAGCAATCATGATAATAGAGCTCTCTGTTGATTTTTATACCAAATCTTCAAGGCCGGTGACTGGATTAATATAGAGAATCTTAGTTGATACCCAGGCTTCCCAAACCATTCTGGGTCTCTGATCAGATGTTAGTTAGATGGTGTTTTAGTAAGTTTTTCAGTTGCTATGGGCAAAAGACTTGATGAGAACAACATAGACAAAGAAGTTTATTTTGGTTCCTGCTTTCAGAGGTTTAGTCCATGGTTGGCCAACTTCATAGCTCTGGGCCCCAGGCGAGACAGAACACCAATGGTAGAAAGACATGGCAGAGGAAAGCTACTCAGGAGATTACATCCAGGAAGCAAAGCAAGTTTTGATTGACAGGGATAAAATATAAACCCAAAGAGGCACCCCCAGTGACCTACCTCTCCAGCCACATCCTATGTGCCACCAGTTAATCCCCATAGTGGATTAATTCATCGATCAGGTTAAAGATCTTACTAACTAATCATTTTACCTCTGAAAATTCTTTCATTGTCTCACACTTGAGCTTCTGGGGGACACTCATATTTAAACCATAATAGATGGTGAGTTTTGTATTGAAACCTTAGAAATTGGTTAAAATATAGGGTTTTTTTTTTAATATTTAGAGGTTAATTCACTCTTTAAAATCTCTCTAGTATCTAATTTTTAAACTATTCTTTTATAATACTATCTTTACACTATTTATGTAACCAGTAATTGTCACAACATGACACCAAAAATTACTAGTTAAATGTGAAAGTTAGGAAATCTAGACTATTTTGGATAATAATGTTCAAAAATTCGGGCTGATATAATTGCTTCTCAAAAGAACCAAGCAAGTAGGAGAATTTAGACAAAGCAGTAATAGATATATGCCATTCTCTATGAGTTTTCTTATTAAATCATGTAACATTTTGTGATGAGAAATCTTTATACATGTTTCTATCCCTTGGAATTATAACAAATGTTCCCAGGAATTCTTTGACCTTCCTGACTATCGTTAAGTGTTATCAAATAATTTAGCTAGAAATAATAAGATCCTATGTCTGCTTATTATTGTTTTGGAGATACAAAGTATTCATTAGGTTCTCATTGAACTTAATCCCTTTTCAGCAATGAATCCACTATTCATCTCAACTTGGTGTTTGGCAAAAACTTTATGCTTCCTTGTATTCTAAGTCATATGTTACAAATATGTCTTTCTTTTAACTTCATATGATTGAAATTAAAATCTGTTTGGTGTTTTCTTTTAATATTTATCAAATTCTTACTGCATGTGTTTTTTCACACTGTCTGGTTCATGTGAAAATAATGTAATATAAAATAACAGGAAAGTACACATGAAATATTTGTTGTAGTACTCATAAAAAACTCACTTCAGGATTCTTCTAAGTTAGTATAAGCTGGGGTGCCATTTTCCTCAGCTATCAGGATCCTACTGCCAGGCTCCTAAGCTTATGTCTGTACTCATCTAGCACATGTCCTTTCCAGCCTATTTTACTTAATGTATTAAATGCAACCCAAATGCACCCCATTGCTAAAGATGGAAATGTGAGAATTGACCCGCTTAAATAAAGAATTCTCAACATCTAGTACATCAACAAGTCATGGCTATTTTTTTTTTTCAGGGTTCCCAGAGAACACAGAATTCATCTTCAAAAGTTTGATTAAAAACACTACTGACAGGGATGTGGCAGAATTATGGAAGAAACAAGGAGTAGTGAGATAGCCAGAGACTGGCAGTAGTGGGAAGGCACTAATGTCCCAGGTGCTGGAAGGGAATAAAAAAGGATCTTATTTAGTTAGTGTTAGGCTGCTATAAACAACAGAGATTTATTTATCATAGTTTTGGAGACTGAAGTTCTGTGGGTTACAGACTGGCATTTTGTTGTGTCCCCACATAGAAGAGGAGCGTTCTCAGTTAATCCTGTTCATAAGTGTTCCACCAACAGGACCTAATCACCTCAAAGTCCTCACTCTCAAAACTATCACATTGGTGAGGTAGGATTTTTAATCTGAGAATTTTAGGGTGATAGCTCATTCAGTCTACTACAAAGCAAGAAAGGAATGCGATCAGGATCAGAAATACCTGAGAAGGTAAAGTAGCACCCTTGTGAGAAGAATCTTGGTTATGGAGAGATGTGGGAACTGCCAGAGGTTCAGGCCTGAAGTGAAGAGTATGTGGAAGAAGACACTTTGCACCTTCTGGTTTTTTGTCAGAACCTCCTGATGGCCACACCCACTGGAAGTCACCTGGAAAGCGGGCCCAGTTGCTGTTTGGATGATGATTCTCCTAACAGCAGGGAAGAGAAGGGAGGGATGGAAACCTTTGGGGGTTGATAGAACAAATTGAAAATAAATTTCACACTGTACCTTAAAAACATCCAGAATTAATCCTTCTCACCTGTCGCAATGCTATTGTACCCTGGCCTCTTCTTCCGTAACTGTGCATGCCTACTTCCCTACATTAGAATAACTTTTAAACCACTGAAATTATAAATTTCTCCTATTTAAAGCTTTTCAGTAGCCCTTCATCTTAGAGTGAAACCCAAATTCTTGCTACATGTTGAACACAAGGAGTCAGGTTGAGTGGTAGAGATGATGGAATTCTTTTCCTGAGTCTGTCTATGGTGTCAACTGTACCTATGCTGCATTCACTACCTTTTCTCTTTCTATCCCTCTCAGTCACAGCCACAGTTTTTAACAAAGTTACTTGCTTATTCATAGTCAAAGGGAACTGTAGATAAGACCTTTCCATGACCTAGTGAGAGGATGAAAATGACCTTTAATCATATAAATGCTGAATTCAACAACATTTCTCCTTTTCTTTGTATTTTCATCAATTTTCTCTTCTTCATTTATTATTCTCATGTGGGAACCCAGTAAAAAGGTAGGAGACAGGTTTTTCATGCTTTTCTTGAAATTTATAAATTGTGAGGTTTGAAATATAATTGAGGAAGACATTGGCCCAACTCTTCATGTACACAGAAAAAAATGGGGTGAGGCTCAGAAATAAACATGGATTTGTCCTCTGTCAGTAGAACTAGATAATGGTAGATATTATTTTAGAATCTAGTTTCTCCAATTCCCAAGCCAGTTTTTTCTTTTTTTTTTTTTTATAGTTTATGACCTATTTCTGTATTTAATACCATTTAGAATCTGTACAGTGTGGTTCCTTTCAATAGTAGATGTTGAAAAACTATTTGAATCCTTCAAAGCTTGCACAAAAAGCAATGTAATAAATTGCTTCCCTTTTGCTTTTATCAAATACATCCTAGATTAAAATGAATTGTTTGGTCACCACAAATACTGTCCTGACAATCACTGGTTACTATTTGGAAAAATCAGGGATGAGACTCGGTACATTGCTATTATGTTTGTCAGTGCTGTGGCAGCTAATAGCACACCTCAGAGTTTCAGAATCATTGCAGTCATGTGCACTGAAGCTTCCCATAGCAATCAGCTTGTAAGAGTCTACTGTTGTTACAATGAGTTTTTATCAAGGTCAGTGCAAATTTTGTCTTTAACTTCATTGCTGTTTGTCATGGTGGGTGCATATGTGTTGACAACAGTGGGCAGGTTTGATTTAGAAGCAGTAGAAGCCGCCAGGTTTTCCTATGGAAAACCTAATACATAACTGACCTCCATCTATCTAAAAATGCCTCCCTAAAAGAATAATTTTATAATTCGTTTTTGTTTTCAATGATTATATCTTCATGCTTTATTTAAGCTTTCTTCAGTATAAGTGGAAAAAATTATTTTTAGAATACGATAGAATACTGACTTGTAATAATTTTAAACCCCAAGTGAGAATTCTTTGATTTTTGTCAATTTTTAAAAAACTTTATATCCTGTAGAAGTTTTAGGTTCACAGCAAAATGGACCAGAGAGTAGAGAGATTGCCTACATATCTCAAGCTCCCACACATACATGCCCCCCACCATCACAAACATCTCCCTCCATCAGATTGGTACATTTATTACGATTAGTGATTGACTATTGTTTATTTTCCTTTTTTTTCAAGTGTAACTCTTGTTTTCCATTCTATATTCATGCATTACTATTTGATTCTACTCACAGTTTTCATGGCATGAGCATTTGCATTTCCTGTGTATCTGTTATGTACCCAGCACTGTATTAAGAAGTAGAAGAATAAAGATAAATGGGCCACAGTTCATGTACTCAAGGAGCTAATGTAACAGAATTAAAATAGTATTATGAAAGATAAATGGCATTCATTTACTTATTTCTTTAACCATCATCCATTAAACAATGTGTATCAATCATGCTAGTTTCTAGAAATATAAAGCTGTACAGAATACAGACGCTGTCCTAAATAAACTTAACATCTATTTAGAAGACAGACATACACAGAGAGTAAAACAATGCATTATGGTTATGTGTAAGTTTAGAGATAAGCAAATTATATTATGAGAACACAGAGAAGGAAAATCTAGTTCAGACACAGAGGGTCAGTGAGGCTTTCTGGATGAGTTGTTGCTTAGGTGGAAGAACACAAGTAATAAAAATATCAAAGTGAGAAATGATGCAGGGCACTTGGGGATCTGTTAGCATTTGTGGTTAACATAATATAAAATTCAATACTGAAAATGGTAAGACAAAAATATGGAAAGTTAAGTAGGGCCAGATTTTCAAGGACTTAGGATGTCATATCAGATTGACATTTGCCTTTTGGTCAAAAAACAATAATAAAATGGTTTTGAACAGATGAACACTATAACCATGCTTGCATTTTGATATACCATCTGTCAGTAAATTAGAGATTGAATTTACTTGGTACTAGATGCAAAGCAGAGATCTGAATTACGGCATTAGAGCAGCTTTGTGATGATCTTAGATTGAATGAAGAGAGTGGTAAAAGCCAAAGGTTTGTGATTTGTGGCACTGGATGAGGGAAATATGGAAGGAAAAAACCAGATTTTATGAAATAACAGATTTGCAGAAAATGATGATTAATTCAATTTTAGAAATAGCCTATAACTTCTAGGAAGGAAGTTTATTTTGTTAAAAATCATATACATAATAACTAGTACAATTTGGGGTATATTATAGGTATTTAAATATATGTAAATATGTATATTTATGTATGTAAATATATATACATAATATATAAACATATACATATATTTATACACAAATATATGTGCATACATACCAAATACAAACATATGTAAATGTAGACATTTTTGTATTTTTATATATTTTATATATCTTTGTATATATGCAAATATATGATAAACAGTGGGTATTGATGTGGATTATTCATTTTAGATATATACCAGTGTATCTATATATGATTCTGAAATTTGGAACAAAAGAAGCAATTTGATATATGGATGTGAAACTTGGAAAAGTGTTTCAAGAGAATTTAATAGTATTGGTTATAGGAGCTGGGGCTCTAATTCTGTTGTAGGTCACTTGTGTAGCATGCATGAGGCCCTAGGTTCTATCTCCAGCAGAACACACACACACACACACACACACACCACAAAAATATCAATACAATAGAGAGAGTCTAGAACTTGATTTAAAATTCATTGTGGATTTGGTAATTAGTACAAATCTAGTATAGTGAAACTGAAGAGAAAGTCAGACTGCATAGTAAGGGCTGAACAGTAAATAGGAGGGCAGAATGTATAGTCATCAAGTTTATAGTACCTCTTTGAAAAGGAAAAAAAATAGTTTGGAGATCAGGTAGGTGGGAATTTTGTGTCAAGTGTGGTGATTCCTTGAAGTGGTAGTGTTGAGGATGCAAATAGGATGCAAATAGAGAAAGAAGGAAAGGAGAAAGGAATATGGGAGAAAGACAATACCAAAAAAGAAATACGATTCTATGAAAGATAGAGACACTGCAAAAAACTGAAGATGGAATGTATTAGTATTAAATTATTGGAGGGAAATATCAGTCATTCTCAGAAACCAGAAGAGAGATATCAATAAATACTTGATTAGCAGGGTGAAGATTTGGCGTAGTGGAATCCTGAAGTAAGCACTTGCCTTCAAAGAGCTCTGGGATCAGGGACTGAGTTATAAAATTTAATGAAATAATATTTTTTTGGACAACATCTGAAAGAGAAAGTGAGGATAAATGAAAGGACCCCACATGTTACTATACAATACAGCTGTGTTGAGGTGAGGGACAGACATTTGTAGAGAAAGCTCTGTGTGCATTTGCTCTGATAAAACTCAGCCACTTCTGAGATTTAGACCAGAGAAAGTGAATAGTTATTTTAGCCAGTGTGACATGACAATTTTACTGGGTGAATACCTTTCAGGATAAAAAGAAAAGAAATTTGGATTGTGGTGCAAAGGTAATTTAATATCCATAGGATTTAATTTAAATCAGAAAAGAAGAGATGTTTTGAGGAAAGAATGTGATCTGAGAGATCAATGTGCTATGAATCAGAAAGGTGAAGAATAAGTATAATGTGGTTATGAAGCAAGGGCTGGAGGAGGCAGAAATTTTTGGTCAGTGTGTAGTTGACTCAAGGAGTTCAGAGGTAAATGTGAAAAAATGTTATAAGTTATAGCCATGGGAGTAGATGGCTCTACTATAAGTGAGAGGTCACCAATCTGTGGGGCTAAAATTTGGGATAAAATTACCCATGTGGATTTAAACCACTTAGAAGACAGTTGGACCTGAAGTGGAGAAGACAAGCATGGGGTAGGGATTAATTGGAATAATGTGGTGGTGAGCATAGGACTTTAGAAAATGACAGAGTTCACCATACATAAAATTTAAATGGATTGTTTTACACAGATATGTAGACAAAACCTTTATTGAACTAGAAGCTTGTTTGCATTAAAGATACAGTAGAGAGGCCATAAGGTACAAGCAGCTACCTTGAAAGTACTGATAGAAGCAATTTGATATAAGAAGAAGGTAGAGTTTAGTTAAAATTTAGTGTTTGAACCATTTGAAAACAGAATAAGGATATAAGTTATTTTGTTAGCTGTTTGAAGATAGCAGTAAAAGATCTGGTGACAAGAAAGGAGGAATAGAAAATAATGATAGTGAGAATATTATGAGATAACCGATGAGGAAGCAAGACATGAGCCTAAGAGAAAGAGTAAATGCCTTCCCTGCACTTCTTTAAGGGAACAATAACAACTCTTCAAGAGGTTGCTATAATTCTGACAGAAAAACAGCATGGAAGAGAGAAGGGATTCCAGTGAGCACCGGGGGAGGGCTGTCATGACTCACAGGGGTGAAGTGTATAGTGCAAGGTGAGTACATGCAAGTGTGTGCACACTTGTGAATACAGGTGCACCAGGTGATTCAGGGATGGTGTCAAAAAGCCTTGAAGAGAAATTGGGAGACATTCATGGGGAATGCCTGAAGCTTCTGGATTGCCATTCCAAGACCATTTAATCTATAAGCAAAAGGGAGCCAAAGCAATATCTTCAAAGCTGTGTTTAAGAAAGGAACTTGGGCAGAAGCTTGGAGTATAAAATAAACAAGACAGTGAATTAAGTGAGAAAGTATAGTGAGGATTCAACACATCAGAGAGAAAATGGCTTTGAAAGGAAATATGAAGCTTAAGATACTAAGCTGTGTGATGGATAAAATTGTCAGGGAGGTTGAAGTTGACTGCAATATTTTCCACTTAATAACATGAGCTAATAATGATTATATTAAATGAAATTAAGTTGGAAAGTTAGATTGAAAAGATCTCTCAAGGACTTGGGGAAAAAAAGAATTCTAATGCTAAAGAAAGATATGTATTGGGGGCCGGGCACGGTGATGCACGCCTGTAATCCCAGCAACTTGGAAGGGATCTGAAAGTTTAAAGCCAGTTTCAGCAATTTAGTGAGACCCTGGCTCAAAACAAAATGCAAAAATGGTTGGAATGTCATTCAGTGATTAAGTGCTCCTGGGTTCAATACCTGATACAAAAACCAAAACAATACAAAGATATATGCATTTGGGAAAATATATGCTTGAAAATCATCTGAGTTCAAATATAATAGACAAAATTATGGATGAAGGAAAGGTTGTTAATATGTAAGTATGAAATAAATGTAAAGTAGGACTATGGACAGAACCTCAAGTAGCATCCTCATTTCAGAGATGAATGAGGAAGATCACAGATAAGAGAGGGAGGGGTGAATAATTAGAGAGATAAATGAAAAATGAGGGATCATTTTCACAGAAATATATTGAGAGAGTACCCAGAACTTTGAAGAGTCTGACATTTTTACCTCACTTGAAGGTAACAAGCTAACCTTCCACTATTTTCTGTATGCTGACAAAAGACCTAAGAGTTACAGGTCAGAGACGAAAGACTTTATTACTCACATCAAAAGCAGGAGCCAGATGATTTGTACAGTCGTGGTGGTTCTCTGATTTTCAGTTCCCACTGGGATGATGCAGGTGGGCCGGGAAGAATGTCCACACATAATGGGCTGCATTATAGAAGAGGGACACTGAACCTGGGGGACTCACCATTTAAAGCAGCCTCTGAGCAAAATGATTTTTGTCACAAGGGAAGTCATTACCACATCCTTTGAAACACCAGGAATGGCTCTGGGAAAGAGTAATCAAGGTTTTGCATTCTAGAAAACCCAACAAGATGAATAGAGGCCCATGGAAGACTGTCTCCCAACAAAAAGTGTCCACAAGAACATGGGTGGCATTTCACCTGATGCCAAGGGGCAGGATGGCTCTGGATAACAGCTCAGGCAAAAGCTCTTGCCTCTTACGGGTCCTTGGTAGTCCTTGAAAGTGAATGTGTTTCCTACTTGGTGTCTTTAAAATAAATGTGCTTCAAAATGAAATCCACTAACTTCTTAGGTTCTTTAACATATCTTTGGGGTATGAGAGATCTTTATAAAATTTTAATTTTGTAGTTCAATTTTGATGGACTCCAAAAAGGCCATGCAAGTACATGATGAATTAGTTGTATGACCATCTATACAGTCACTTAATTTCAGTCTATGTATTAATATATGTGATCATCCCAGATGTCTAAATGCTATTATTTTAGTTGTCTCCTGCTAAAGAGAATAAAGTGGAGTAATTATTGATAAGGAAAAGATTTGTTTACCTAAAATTAAAGAAAAATGATATTACAGCATGGAGTAAGAAAGACTATGTGGCATGAATTTAAATACAGAAAAGTGGTAGTTCTATGCCATAACATATAGTATTAGTAATGGAAAGACACCAAAGTTGAAAAAAATGTGCTGTGTCTCTCAGTACCATGTACGTGTTGCACTGTAAACATAGTCTCAACAAAATGAAATATTTTAAATTTGATTATATTAATTTGATGAGGTTTTAAAATCTAATATGTTGAATTACTCATACCACTTATATGAGTCAAATATAATAAAAATAATATTGGAAAAATCCTACTTCCTAACTGTCTCCAATTTTCATAGCATCCACTTCTCTGTTCTACTACATACAGACCCACCCAGATAGACACTGTCATTGCATTCTTATGTATTTTTTTTTCAGAGTTTTTTCTCATATAAAAGCAAATAACAGTCGGGCATGGTGGTGCATTCCTATAATCCCAGTGGTTTGGGAGGCTGAGGCAGGGGGACCATGATTCAAAACCAGCCTCAGCAACTTAGTGAGATCCGAAGCAACTTAGGGAGACGCTGTCTCTAAATCTCTAAATAAAAAAATAAAAAGGGCTGAGGATGTTGCTCAGTGGTTAAGCAACCCTGGATTCAATCCCTAGGGGAAAAAAAGAGAGAGAGCAAATAACATTTGTGGCAGGTGGCATTTTAAAGTTGTCCCAATGAGATTCCTTCCCTGTTTATTTAATGGAACACTATTCTAGGAGCGAATATGGGAAGTTTGTAATTAAGGTTACTACTCAGCTAACCTTAAAATACTGTGATTATCTTTTGATTATGTTGGACTCAAGATCACAAAGCTCTTTAGAAGCAGAAGAGGAAAGGAGATAAGTCAATTACAGAAAAAGAGGCAAGAAAGCAAATCAAAAGGGGAAATCAGAGGAATATGAAGAAAGAATGACTTGCTAGTTTGAATATAGGGGGTCCATAAGTCAAAGAATATACGGTGCTTCTACAGTTGAAAACAATGCAGTTATCATTTGGATCTGGAATATCCAGCAAAGGCTCATGTATTGAAGGCTTGTTCTCCAATGCAGCAACATTCAGAACTGGGGTTTTGGGAAAGTGATTGGATCATGAGGGTTCTGGTCTCAGCAATGGATTAATCCATTGATGGATTCATAATTGAAAATGGACTATTGGGAGGAGTTGAAAACTTTAGGAAGGTGGGTCTAGTTGGAGGAAGTAGGTCCCCAGTAGCATGCTGTGGAGAGGTATATCTTGTCCTAGGTGTCCCCCACTGCACCCCACTTCTTCCTGGCTGCCATCAACTGAGCAGCATTTCTCTACAACACCCTACACTCCATGATGCTTGCCTCCCCACTGGCCTAGAAACAATGGAGCCAAGTCATCACAGACCAAGACCTTTGACACTGTGAGCCAAAACAAATCTTTCCTCCTTTAAGTTGTTTTTCTCGGGTATTTAGTCACAGTGACAAAAAGCTGACTAACACAAACCCTGAACCAGCAAAAAACAAAACAAAAAACAGATCTAAGTTCTCTAATCACATAGAATCGCAATTTGCCAACAACCAGAAAGCTTGCAATTGCATTCTCTTCCCGAATCTCCAGATAAGAAGGCAGCCAGCCAATATTTTTATTTCATCCTTGAGGAATTGTAACACAAGTGAGTAACTAGCCATGACAACACAGATTTCTGGTCTACAGAAACCATAAGATAATAAATTTATGTTGTAAACTGATGAGTTTGTGGTAATTTGTATGGAAGAAATAGAAAATAGATGCAGTAGATTTTTTTGTCCTCCAATTAATACAAATGTAAACATATCATACTGTTTACATTATGCTTTGTTTATTTGTTTGTTTACATTCAACATCTTGATTTGGAGTAATTTACATAATAGTATATAGAGAGGTTTTTATTCTTATTTTCAGCTGTATAACACTTTGCTGCATAATGCACTTAATTTACCTGATGAGGATCTTACTGATAAATATTTGAACTGCTTTTTAGCTTTTGCTATTAACCTTGTATATACTTCATTCACAGATGTGCTAGTATATCTTTGAAGTAAATGTTTCCAGATTAAAGAATATGTAAATGTGATTTTTATTAACATTGACACAATGGTTGTTTCTCCTATTCTCTATGCAGTCTTTAGATGGTGTTGTTCCTCTAAATCTCTGAGGGCCTAAGTATTCTGTAACCTCCTTTCTCAACATTTTTTCCTGAAATATTATGCTTCTATTTACTTGCTCTCTTTTTTTTTTTTTTTTTTTTTTTTTTGCGGTGCTGGGGATTGAACCCAGGGCCTTATGCTTATGAGGCAAGCACTCTACCAACTGAGCTATCTCCCCAGCCCTACTTGCTCTCTTTTTGCTTCTCAAAAATGTTAGCTCTTTTCTGTCTTAAGTCCTTTGTTCTAGATGTTTCCTCCACTTATTATAGTCTCCACCCCACCTTATTTATTGTTTGTTCTATTTAGTTATACAAGCAGCAGAATATATTTTGACTCATCGTACCTCTACTCCACTTTAAACCTCCACTAAGTTGAACTAAGTCTATCGATATACCACCTCCTTAGAGAATAGCATATAACATATATGACATACAATGATTTCTTCACAGCTTATTGGCAAGATGAACAAATAATTAAATAGATTAGGAGATTGGAAGGTAACATGGTAATCAATTGCACCTTGGAGTTAAGTAGCCAGGGATCGGAACAGAGCATACCAAGCATGTGGGCAGTGCTAATTAGATTATGAACAGCCTTGACCACAATGCTATGTCACATGAAGTTCACCCCTGTGGATCTGAAGAACCAATGACAGATTTTGAACAAAGGACTGACATAATAAAACAGTCTTGATGATGTCTATCTTCAAAGTGAGGGGGAAAGTATTAGAATACATCATAGCATAGTGTATAATGCATGTCAAGCTTATAAAAACTTAATAAAGAATTTAGAAATTACTTTTTTATTATCTTCAACCCTTCTGTGCTAGATTTATGGTAATATTATATAAAGACATTTTATCAATTCTTGATGTCCTATGTATTAGTTTATTAAAGGTATCTGGCTATCAATCATAATTTTCATAATATATTTTTTTCTATCAGTGGGATCTCAAAATGTCTTCTAAAGGTAAAATTTACTAGTTAATATCTTACACTATAATGTTATTGCTATTGTGTTAGTCATCTTTTCACTGCTGTGACAAATAACCTGAGAAAACAATGTAGAGAAGAAAAGATTTATTTTGGCTCACAGTTTCAGAGGTTTCAAATCATGTTTGGCCAGCTCCATTGCTGTGGGCCAGAGGTAAGAAAGAACATCTTGGTGGAAGGGTCTAGCAGAGAAAAGCTACTCAGGTCATGGCAACCAGCAGAGAGAGAAGGGGAAGGCTCAGACACAAGAAATACCTTTCAGGGCATATCCCCAGTGACCTACTTCCTCCCTAGATTCAACCTCCTAAAATTTCCACCACTTCCTGTAATGCTATGAACTTTCTAGTCTATACAGGTGAGGTCAGAGCCCTATGATCCAATCACTTCCCTAATGAAGTACAAAATAGTTCATTGTCATATTTATTTTTAATTTGCAGAGAAAAGGGAAATTGTTTCAATTTATTTAAATATAGGATTTAAAAGAATTGATGGTGCCTAGTAGACTAGGGTAAGAGGACCACAACATTTTTAACAATTCAGGTATAGTGTACAGACTAACAGTTGGTATTTTAATGGAAGTCTAGGGATTTTTTCCTTAAAAATGGAGTGGGTACTGTCAGCTCTGGCACTTGTTTACTAAGGCAGTTTAATGTTTTCAGCAAAACCAATGGACGTGAAAGGGTCATTCATGACATGACATGTAACTACTTTTAGCCTCTAAAGAAATGACAGTGGCTGAGGAGAACTTCCACTGTCATGAGTTCTGGATGGATTCGACAAAGGAATAGCTCTGGAGGAATATAATTTTTAAAGCATTGACCTGTACTAAGAAGAAAATATTTGAGGGACAAGTGGGAGAGAATAAAATATTAAGGTTTGGCAATTCTGTAAGTGAGGCTCTATCTATAGAGGAAATTGAAGAGATTAAATATAAGACTTGGGTTGTCCATATTTCAAAGTGAAGTTGTTTAAATCTTCTCCAAAACATGTTCTCTATTTTTAAAACAAAAACACAATAGTAATTAAAGATAAAGATATTATAGTATGTCTGGCCTTGTCTAGTAAGTGCTGGTCTTCATGGTGAATTTGACTAACAGAATGCTTCCTCCCCATTTCCAAATTCCTCCAAGTGCCCAGTGCCACCCTACATTGAACATTGCTAGATCAGATAGATCAAATTTACTCCCCTTCTGCAATTCTAATGGAAAAACAGTGACAAGGTAAGAACTGGACTAAGGTTCATAATAATGGGGAGGAGAGAAAATTAATGAAAGCTGAGTGCTATCTACATACTTGGAAACAAATATCATTGTGCAGAAAGGAACAGTGTATCAGATTTGCAAAATTATAATTAAATTAATAAACAAAAAATTTCATCTTCAAAATATCTAAAAATCTTAAAGTTATTTTTTTCTGAGGTGAAATTATATGTGTCTCATCTTATAAAAGGTTGAATGATTAAGAACATTTTGTAGGGTCATATATGATTAAATCTACAACTGAGCAAGGTTATCTTTAGACAGAGAGTAGTCAAGTTGAGAAACAAGGATAAATCCATTGGCAGTTGAACGCAATGCTGAAGGGTTAATATTAAAGTAATACCTATGTTGCAAAGGGCTATAGAGCTTATCACTCCCTAAAATTTGTGAAAATAAAAAATTTCTAGTAATATAGCATTTAACTATCCAGGAAGTAAAGTGGGAAATATAGGTAATCATTCATATAATTTAAACTAAAACATAGGTTTGCCTCAATTGCCTGTTTTTTCAACTGACATATTTTGGCTTGTGTTATTCATATTGATTACAGCAATTCTCCACATCTCTTTGCATTCATAGACAGCCTTTGAGTCATGGGAATTTTTTGTTTTGCATCTTAATATTCTGTCAGCACTGTGCTCTGAGCACCCTAAAACTTTAAAATTCTTGAGTAAAATTGAGTAAGCAAGTTCCATCTCAATTACCCCAGGGGGGAGCAAAAGGATCAGAAGAGGGTATGGTGAATTGCTTAGCTAGTCCTTTCGATTATTGATGAGAAGGCAGAATAATCCAGAAAGGGACCATCTGCCTCCCATAGCAATGTATTTTCTGATTAACTCAAGGAAACTGGTATTGGAGTGTACTAGGATTCAATGGATCATACCAGAAAAATCTACAAAAGGATTATCTTATTAGCAGAATGAGAGCATATAAAGAAAATTACTATGCACAATAGTTAGTAGTATATGACAAGTCCTCCAATGGTAGAACCTTAATGAAAATATTAAAATGAAATGCATGCACATCTAAATAAAAGAGGCAATATTGTTAAGACAGGTACTTTAGAAAAAGATGGGGAAATATAAAACAGAGAAATGTTAGGTGGGGAAAACTGGAAACTGACAGCATGTATTTTGCAGCAAGAATTTTGTTGACATACACTTAGAAACAAATTGATAAAAATAAAGAACACTGGTAGATTCTTGGATATTACTGTAGCATAGGTCGCTAGGGCCTTAACAAAAGGCAACAAGGAAATGTTTTTATAGATTGGCAAAGGCTGTAGCAAGGCACATTCTTTGATCCTGGCAGGATTTTAATTGCTTTGCTGTTGATTGGCATGCAACTATGTTCAAATGAAGGAAGAGAACATATTTCGAGAGCTATTTCAAGGATTGCTTTCTGATACACTTCATTGAACAGCTTAGGTGGTTAGAGGCTATTTGGACGATAGCCTAGAAAAAGCTCTGAGTAAGATAAATAAGTATGAAATAGAAGAAAGTTGCTATCTCACAGTTTAATCACAATAACCTTCATTTAAAAAATGCTCTTGAGATGTTGAGAAAGGAAAAAGTACATTAGAGAAAAGGTATATACAAAGGCTTAATTGGAAGTGCGCCTGAAATGCTTGAGTAAATTTTGATTGTACTCTTAATAGAAATGAATAGCAATAGTAGAGGCACAGTCCCCTTTGGGGTTTGAACCACCTGTCTCTTTGTGTATCTGTGCGTGTGTATGTGTGTGTGTGTGTGTGTGTGTGTGTGTGTGTGTGTACATGCTCACATGAAAGTCTGAATAGATAAAATGAACAAAGGGTTTCTGTGAGTTGCTCTGATTCTGGATTCCCTTCCTAAAGATAAGCTAAGATGTGATATGATGACAAGACATGACAGGAGCAATAACCAGACCTCGTGAGTGCTTGACAAGGTGTCTGGTGTGCTGTTATTTTCCCTGGGGATTCATGACCCCACACTACGGATGTGGAACGTAGGAGTGTTTAGGGCCCAAGATCCTTCATAACACTTCTGTTTTCTCTCTATGATTGTCTCATAGGCTGAGGGCACATCGAGAAAGCAAATCAATTCAAGTTCATCCTGAGTACCCTAAGGGATTTTTTTTTTTAAACTGTGTATTCATATGCTTTGTGGCTCCAGGTATACTTTAATATTTGATTCTTCATTTTATTCGAGTCTAGCTATGCTGTGTCCTATCTTTTTAAAGTACAGGCTTATGGGTTAATTTTTGGAAGTGATTCCTACATTATGTAGGAGATGTTTATGAGTTCTCCAAGAAATTGACTAAATATTTATTCCTACAATACGTCAAGGAGAAGAGTAGTCTTATAAAAGCTCATGGCAATCCTAATATCTAGATGACACCAGACAAATATTTTCACTGGCAAATTTTAAGACCAAAAAAAAAACCTATTGCTTAAAATGTTTTACTGATACATCTGTTTGCATGACACTTCACATCAAGATGAAAATTGAAATGTCAAGTGCCAGGGACATAGCTCAATTGTAGACCAGGCATGAGGCTGTGTTCGATTCACAGCAACACACACAGGCACACACACAAAAAAAAAAAAAAAAGAAAGAAAGAAAGAAAGAAAAAAAACCAATCATTTACCTATGTATTTTGCTATTATCTTTGGAATCTTTAGTGGTTTTATGGAGTCCCTGCTTCATACCAAAAAAAAAAAAAAAAGAAAGAAAAAAAAAACAAACAACCTGCTTCCCAACAACCTCTCCATCTACCTCTTCTAATCAAGGACATTTCTTTGGACACCCCAAACTCTGTGACTTTGAACTTTTGTGCTTTCCCTGACTTTTGTCATGTTTCATTCAATTAGATTCTCCTTATCTCCATATCCTCTTCAGATTGTTCTCTAATGGGTGATTGCCTGGCTTTTCCTGAAGATTTTACTACTTGATCTGATTCTTGGGCTGCATTTTGCAACTTGTACTATAGACTTGGGTCAGTAACACCTCTATCAGCCATCTGACCTCAGCTCTAATATCTCAACACAACCGGGAGTCAGAGGCCCTCACTTCTCTGAGGTCTTCAGTATATTATTTACAGAGCTGTTTCATGGGTAATGTGAGTTCAAGAGCCTAGTTATCCTTTTATTCAAGAACTGCATACACATTCTTGACAGACCTATGCCTATAAAAGAATGAACAAGGGTCAAGGTCCTAGCTCAGGTTGTTGTTGGTAGGTTGATGATCCTAGGAGAGAGAGTAGCTCAAAATAATCAGCCCCCTCACCACCAATAAGACCAGTGCAAAATGGTGGAACTGTCTGTCTCCTAAAACCACCACCAAAATATGTAGCTTAACTTCTCAGGTCTTAGTGTTCACTGTTCCTCGAAACTTCTATCTCAAAAATGGTTCTGAAAAGTATTTGAATAAGGAGTAGATCATTGCAATCAGTACAATAAAGTGTGAAGATACTGCTATCTTATTAATGTTTCTTCTAAACTGAAGTAACACCTTATTTCAGAATGGCATCAGTTCATTGTTACTGTAAAATAAATATGTATCCTGAGTAAAAGGAAGTATTAACCTGTCTCTCCAATATTCTGATATTCAGGGATGTAGAAGGTAAATTTGTCAAAATAAATAAATAAAAAGAGTTAAACATATCTGGTGTAAGTGTCAATAACTGATCATACTGAAACCAGAATCAAACTTCAACATTAGAGGGAGCAGAACTCGTCATCAGTAAACGGTGGTATCAATAGGTGTATGCAGTTCTTCGGTCTCGCCAAATCAAATTAGCTTTATAATCCCCAGGTCATTACTCATTGTGATTTACAATTAGCTATAAATAGGGAAGGTGTTTTTGTCAGTTCTTTCACTGCTGTGACTAGAAGACCGGACAAGAACAATTTTAGATGACAAAAAGTTTATTCTGGGGCTCGTGGTTTCAGAGGTCTCAGTCCATAGATAGCCCATTCTATTCCTTGGAGATCCAAGTGAGGCTGAATAGCATGGCAGAAGAGAGTGGCTGAGGGAAGCAGGAAGCGGAGAGTGAGACTCCACTGCCAGATACAAAATACATCCCCCAAAGGCAAGCCCCCAATTACCCACTTCCTCCAGCCACACCCTACCCACTTTCAGTTGCCACTCAGTTAATCCCCATTCCATTATTTTTGGAAATAATCCATCAGGAGATTAATTCACTGATTCGTTATGGGTCTCATAACTCAATCCTTCTCCTCTACACCTTCTTGCATTGTCTCACTCATGAGCTCTTTTGGAAGACAACTCACAACCAAACTACAACAGAAGAAAACCTTTTTCTTCTTCCATGTATATCAATGGAAGTAGTGCCCACCCAAACCAAAGCAATCCCTCTGTCTGGTCTTTGGTTCTGGTTCTTTCCTTCCTACTTTGGTCTCTGTCTCCATAAAATATCACCTCTTTTCTGATCTTCACTTTTCTCCTTTTCTTTGAGGCTCAATTTCTCCCTTATCAGCAGTTTCATATTCCATGGTTTCAATAACCTGCAGTTACCTGAAACCCGAAAAATATTAAATGGAAACTTGACAAAAGTAAATGATTCATAAGTTTTAAATTGCATGTTTTCTGAGTAACCTGGTAGAATCTCAAGCCCCCTCCTGCTCTGATCCGCCCAGGAATGTGGATCATCTCTTTATCAAGCATATCCATGTTGTACATGCTGCCTGCCCTTTAGTCCCTTGGTAGTGACCTCAGACCAGATTGACTGTTGCTTGTGTTTCAGTAACCTTCATTTTACTTCATAGTGGCCCCAAAGCACAAGAGCAGTAATGCCATCGACTCAGAAATGCCAAAGAACTGTACAGTACTTCCTTAAGTGAATAAAGTGAACATTCTCAAGAAGGAAAGGAAAGGTGTTAGTCAACTTTTTGGCACTGGAACCAGAATACCTGACTCAAAAAACTTAGAAGAGGAAAAACTTATTGTGGCTCAGAGTTTCAGAGGTTCAGTCTGTGGTCAGCTGACTTCATTGCTTTAGGCCTGAGGCCTGGTGGGAGGGTGTGACAGAGGAAAGTATCTCAGCTCACAGAAACTGGCAAGCAGAGATAGAGAAGGGGGAGGGGCAGACACAAGTCCCCAGTGACCTTCTAGTCCCCAGTGACCTTCTTCTTCAAACCTTGCCCTACCTGCTTACAGTTTCCACCAACTCCCAATAGTCCATTCACTTCTCTGTGGTCTCTTACACTGATAAGTTTGGAGCCCTCATGATCCAATTGTTTCTCAAAAGCCGGATCTCTGAACATTACTGCATTGAGGACCAAGCTTTCAATACATGAGAATTTGTAGGACATTCCAGATTCAAACCATAAGATCTATTAAGTGAAAAGACCAAAATAAAAACACAATTTTATATAGGTTTTAATCTTCAATTCATGAATATATTTAGAAGAAAACATTATATGTTAGCAGTGATTACCATTATCTCTACTGGTGTGATTTCTTAAATTTTTATTAAACGTTTTAAAGGACTATTTCTTATCCTTTTTTATTGGGAAAATTATTTTTTAAATTTTTGTTATTTTCCTGATATTTTCCATAGAATTTTTCCTTGTAAAATGAATCCTTAATAACATTTAGCAAGTTTAAGAGTGTTATTTAGGTCTTTGGGTGCTGGTTTATCTTTCAGTACTCTTCTGGTTAACAGTCTGAATTAATGGTATTTGCTTAATCCTGCTTTTGAATGGTTAGTTTGATCATAGTCAAGAGCATCTATTTCACATTGACAATCCCCAAACCTGTTTGATAATGTTTACTGACAATTACAATCTTAGCTAAGAAGTAACAACAGGGAGTAAAGCAGTCTTTGAATAAAGTCAGCCTCAAAATGAACAACAGTAGGGGACTGATTGGCTCAGTTTTATTTAACATTTTTAAGCCTGATCTTTGACATTTTCATTAGTGAGCAGAAATAGCACATTGATGCAATTCTCAGGTGACTCAAAAAGGAAAGTGCTAAGCATACCAGAAAAAAACTAAATAATTCAGATAATTTTATTATGTATAAAAATGGAAATACACATGGAGAATTTTTAGAAAGTGGCAACAAAGAAAGTTAGGTAATATTTCTTGCTTCCTCCCCCCATTCTTTTGGAGACAACAATGTATTTGTGGAAATAAATCAGTCTATTGTCAAGATTTTGGAGATTTATTGGAATTATGACTGCAGTATATAGACAAAGAATTGTGAAAATTTAGTGATACAGTGAAGCAATTTTGTTATTGATTTCTCAACTTATCAGAAAAGTTTATGGATGTAGTAAGACATTTCCCAGCACCCTCCTCAACTACTAAAAAAAAACTAAAAAGGAAAACATGACTTAATCAGAAAAACCATGTTCAAGCAACAATATAATGCTAATATATAGTAGTAAATGAAGATTGGAAAAAGAAGGGACTTTGCTGAGATTTTATCCTCTTGTAACCTTGCTACTTTGAATGACCTCTGCCTAGGGCTTTGGTTCTCAACTATGTATGTGTATGATCACAGAAATGGTGCGCACCTACATTGTGTACAACCATAGAAACGAAAAGTGAAAAATTGTACTGCATTTGTGTACATTTGTGTACAATGAGTTAAAATGCAGTCTGTCAAAAGAAGAAGGAGAAGAAAAAGAAGAAGAGTAAGCACATTATTAAGTTTAGGTGGACCAGGGATGAGGTCAGTAATAAAGTGTTTGTCTAGCATGTATGAGGCTCTGGGTTTGGTCCCCAACATGAAAGAAAGAAGGGGAACAAAACAATTATTAAGTAGAGAAATGTCTCAATGTTATGGAGAACCAATCTCAGTGTCATTGAAGACCTAATCCAAACCCATAGATAAAGCCTGCTTAAGTAATTGGATTTGAAGTTCAATCAGTTATTACTGAGCATTGAGAATTGAATCTGCCCCTAAAGTGGATATTTACTTACAGAAATCATTTTTTCTTCGATTATTCATTGAGTCAAGAATGTTGAGCCAAACTATTTGTAAGTAGTTGTTGAAACTAAGATTGGTGACTTCTTGTTACTCTTGGAAACTAGAGGTCATAAAGACAGGGTACCATGTTATTCTGTCTTTTCCTTCAGCTCTGAAATGGGTACCATGTGTTTGTTAAATAAACCAGGGCATGGTAACATGGTGAAAGATTTGGAATCAGACATCCTAGATTCAAACCTTAGCCCCAGAAGGTATTCTCCCAGTTGACCCGGGCAAATTGCTCACATATTTGATTTGAGCTTTAGCTGCTTACCTTTTAAATTAAACAAGCACTTTTTTTTTTTTTTTTTAAATCACAGAGTCTTGCCATAACAAGGATACCAAAACATTAGGTGCAGTTTTCACAGAGTTGGCTTTATTTGATTTTCCACTTCTTTTTTCTTCTATCTTTCCTAATGTGAGTGAACATTGTACAAGGAAAGTAATTTTAACCTTTGCCTGTAACTTTTATAAATCTCATATTTTGTGTGTGTGTATGTGCATATATGTGAAGGAAGAAAAATTAAATGTATTTATAGAAAATGGGACAGTCATGTTGCAATGACAAGAAAACGGATTTAAAGGTTAGAGGGCAAAAGTCCCTGAAGCCATCAGCCCTCCATATTGCAAGATTGAAAAGACAAACAGGCGAGAGGGGTTCATCAACTGAGAAATTGAAATACAATATAAATCTGGTGAAATGCCATGTCTCTAAATCCAAGAAACACCTCAGCTAGAACACTCTATTCATCAGAGAAATTAGTCATGATTGTTCACTGTTATAGATTGGGGATGTATTCTGGTAGCCACCAAAATTGGAGGAAAGAGATGATATTGGTAATAGTGTAATCGTTTCAAACAAATCAGGTATTTTCTTATATTAATGTTTATAAATTAAGATAATGCTGTTGCCTGACTGATTTTTTTTTTCAATTTATTTGAAAACTCAATAATGTGTACTCAGCATTCTGTACCAAAGGATAATTGGTTTTAGGGGCAATCCTATCAACTTTTAATTAATTCTTTGGAAGTCTTGAAACAGAAGAGAGAGCATAAAGTAATGTTATAAATGGGTTTTATGACCCTCCCTTCATTCAAAGCCATGCTTCAAAAGGAAATCTATACTTGCAATACTTCTAAACTTCAACTAAAAATAGTTTCAATTACCAGGAAATTCTCAAAGTTGAAATAGAAAAGGAAATGTGTTTATTCCTTATCATTGAACTGCTTTGAGAAGAAAATACCAAAAATCACAAAGAATAAATCGAGTCCCCATTCCCAAGAGAAAAGAAAGGAAAAAAAAAAATTATAATCTCAGATTCTCTTGAGAATGAATAAGGAAGGAAGATGTAACCACAGTTCATAATTGCACCTAATGCATTCGTCTTCACAAAAATAACAGAGCCTTTCCTGTAAAAAATAGTGTATGTTCACACAACCATATTCACCTGCATTTGTGCTACTCCTTAGAAAATGAGAAAATATTAAAATCAAGTTATGTCATCTCAAGTTGAAATACTGAATTTGAGAGATGATACTGGCTTGAACTACATAAACTGAAAGGAAAAGCCATATATTAAATATTTGTTTGGGGCTGGAGAAAATCCTTAAAATATTCTTTTCTTTTCTCCAACAGATTTTAGTGTAGAATTGCGAAATAAAAAAGATTTAATTTTTTTTTAAAAGAATGTGAACAAGTTTATTGCATTCCTTTCACACGAAAGACTTGACTTACACATACTGGCTTCTTCAAACTCTGCTTAAATTAACTTGGGGGTGTGGGATATATTTCAGCTGTATTTTTGTTAATATACTCATCTTAAAACATTTTGGACCCTCTGATAAGAGGTTTGAAAGGTAGAAGAATTTTCTACCCAAACAAGGTTGGATTCAGGTAGCTGAGACCCTGATAACAAATGGAGTTCTAGCACTTTCCATAAGGCATGTTGTATTACCACAAAAGGGAGGTAGGGTCAGGTGGCTGGTCGGTATTGCTTATGTGAATTATTGTTTAAGACCTGCACTCTGAGTTCAAGAAAAGATTCAGTGATTTTTGACCTTCATTAAATAACATGCACACTTGGCCAGATTAGCAGTTACCTTAGAAAATCAGGAAAAGATAAAGAACTCAGACTGATTTAATTTCACTGTGGATGTCAGGATGCATTTGTCTCTTTTTTTTTTTCCTGCATAAAATCCCAAAATAGTGATCTTTGAAGGACAAATAGAATCTAAATGGCTAGAGAAAAGTTCTATTTTTTAACTTGGAGATATGCATGGGAATATACAATACCTATAAATTTTTTTGTTTAGTAGTGACTGATCACTATAATTTTATGTTATTAGTGATTCAAACATTTAAACCACTAGTTAAGGTAGAGAATTACATGATTATTAAACAGATACATGTGAATAAAGTCAACCATTTCACTACATGTAGGAATAGTTGTGATAATTATGAAAGTATGGCCATAGCTTTATGGATTCAGTTTTGAGATGACTGTAGTCATCTTGGGTTGTAACTGCATGAAGTTACAACCTCTAAGCACTATGCCTCGAAGCACTCCAACTGATTTTCCCCCTGTAGTTCTACAGTGTACTATAAGTACACAAAAACATTAGAGTGGTATGGAAAGATTTACAACCAGACCCTGGTGCTAGGAATGTGCCTGACTCTTTGATATTGGCTTGATATATACCGGGTATGTTCTGGGTTGGGTGAAGTCACTTTTGTCCTGACCATGTTATAAACCCCTGTGCTCTGACACAAATCATGGTTATCCACCTGGTCTTGCTGCTGTCTGGAAATATGCTGCTGTCAGTAAGTTCCCCCAAAAGGTACTTCCTGATCCTGGATCTGTCTCCCTCCCTTTTTGGCCTCATGACACCTTAAAGCTGACACTGGATCTGGATTGTTCCAAAACAATAGCCAAATGTTGAATATCTTGAGATAGCACATTATTTTTCTAGTTATTATAAATAAAGAATATTATTCCAGTCAATTGATTAATCTAGAAAGTTCTCTAAGGTATGTTACTGGTTGTGTTTTCTGCTGATGTTTTAAAAATTCCATTGTTCTTCAATTTCTTTTGTGAACAGATTAGACTGCAATGCTGCAAATTATAGAGAGATTTTTTTTACAACTATCACAAAATAAATATGAAACTCTTTTTATAATCAAGAAATAAAGTTTGGTTTTAAAAACAAATTTCTCTTTTTATCATATAAGTAAAGCCAATCTAAATATGACTCTCTGAAAAATTGTTTTCTATTCCTCTTTTTATTTCCAGGTTGACTAGCTTCTGTAATGAATAACTCAAAGTACTCATCATATTAAAAGTGCTTTCATGCCATCATCTTCACATAGGAAGAATAATACATTTATTCTCATAAATGTATGTATTCATAGTTGCATAAAAGATAAAATTGCTTTCACAATACATTAATTCTTTTTTCTGTCTTGCCATGTTAAGTATTATATTTTGTAGTGCCTTATATTTGCATACACTTTAGATTTCAAAGAATTTTGTGTTTTTTACTTACCATATTGAGCTCATCTTGGAATAATAAAACTACTGTAAGTTATTTTAAATGAATTTTACTTTACTAGCTTTGTGTTTCCTTTAAATGCTGGTATATGGTTAAAATACAGCTTTCAATATCTTTATGCTAAGTGGCATAGATGCACATACATGCACACACACATGTATTTTTTAATTTTGTAAGATCAAGTTATTCAACCCTTAAAGCATTTCTGTAGCTCTGTTATGAGTTCCCAGAAAATAATGCAAACTGAACAGTCTCTTTGAGATATCTGTTTGTACAAACCTAAATCTCACTGAATTTTATTTTCTGCCTTATTGCATGCAATTTGCTTCTCCTCCTATATATTTTTTCACATCATTACTCCTTTTCAAGTTTAATCCATTAAGTGTTTTATAGAATTTTCTTCCAATGTAATAGCCTTGCACATTTAGAATACAAATTGTACACCACACCCATTTTCCTTACCTCCTACTGTGCTTTTAAAAGTTGTTTATATGTTCCACTAATGCTTTTTTAGATGAATCAGGTGTGTAACTAGATTGGCCGCATAAATAGTTCCAGAGTCCCCGAAACATAAGGTCCATATTTTTCTAGTTAGGAGAGAGCTGTGATAGTTTCTATACAAAAGAGAAATCTCAAATTTTGGCCATGCTGATCCTAGACAATTATATGATTAGACACAATTAAAAAGTGTGGTTTCTGGGACCAGAATAGACTTTTTGTGAAGGTCAATATTCAGGTGACTTTAGACCTTGTGGATTCTGGTATTAAAAGAAATAATTTGAAACTATGACTTTAGAAAGTCTTTTTGTAATTTCTAACTCATTTTAAGAGCTCCTTACTTACAATCTCTATTGGCCTATCTAAGACACTGTCTCTCCTTTCTAATTTTAGCAGTTTCAACCTAATAATGAATTCTTACCATTTCTTCTTTTTTTTTTATTAGAAAATTCTAAGATCTCATCTCTGAAAATTTGTACTAACTCAGTGCTACTGTAAGTTAGGTAAATCCAGTGTACAGTATGTTTCACACTTTACTAACCTGGAGAAGATTAGCACAAATTAAATTTCACATTAACCAGCCTAAAGCCATGAAAATGAAAGTATGCTCCAGGGTATTTGGTTAATTGTGCTAAAAATATATTCATGCCATTTGTGTAGGGCATAAATGTAGCAAAAGTACTTCTTTAAATAAAATACGGGTAGTTTATGATGGTTTAATTTCTTCTGCTTTCCCATTCATTTGCAGATGCGAATAATAATGACTATTTTGATCTTTTGCAAAGCTAATAGTTATTGCTCACTAAGCTATAATCATTTTATTATTTCATGTTTTGAAAGATTTATTTAGCAAAATCAACTTTATGCTTTTAGTCAAGGTCTTTGTTCCTATTGTCTTATTACTTTTTAACCACTTAGTTTAGGCATAGACTCACAAATAAAGAATTATATGACTACTCTTCACTAAAGACTTGAAGCACAGTCTTTCCACTTTTATTTGTTGCACCGTTGAATTTAATGATTAAACCAGAGTATTGCTATTTGTTAAGAGTGAATGTTGATTTCTCCAAAGGGAAGGTACAGGAATTTTAAGATTTTGCAAAGAATCTATGTCTCAAAATAATACCATATTAAATGTTAAATGTTTTCAAACACTATAACAGGTTTTAAGGAGATTGTAAAACAATTGTGATTCTCAAGCTTTGTCTGGATAATTTCCAACTCTTCTTTAACATTTACAGGTGATTCCCTGAAATACTCTTAAATACCTATTAAGTAGATATGGTGAATATTTACTTCATTTTCTCTTGCCTGAGTTTTATCAAAGTCTGTGTTGAGAACAGTAAAACAATGGTTAAAGATTTTGAAATTGCTGAAGTCTAAAAGGCAACATATCCCATCATTCAATGTCACTTTGGTATCATATGCAGCACAAGGGTTTTGTGTTGCTCCTCGTATTTGCTGATAGACTATGATAGTTTGCTCTCTTCATCGTTTTCTTCCATTCTAGTTTTTAACCCGGTCTGTGACTCTGATGATGCTTTACTTTTGAACCCACTATCTTGGATGTTTAATTTAGGATTTGAATTGTTAATATGCCTTGATTATTACAAGCTCTAACTCATTGGATTCCATTTTCCGGGCTAGAAATAGACAACCCAGTCAGTGACAGGGAAATCACGAGTCCATTTGAATGCTAATTACTGCCCAAGTCCTGTGTACTCTATCAAAACTTAGCATAAACATGGTCATCAGGGGAGGTAGAAAAAACCATTAAAATGCTCCCCAGGAGACTGAGCTCATTAGAACCTACACTGATATCCAACAAAGAAGGGAAAGAGTTGCTTAGCTGGACTGGTTCCTGTTTGGATGTGCAATTCATATACTCTCTGTGAGTCAGTATGTGTTCTCCATCCCAACAAGGAAGGAGGTAAAAAAACGAATTGTAAAGCTTCTCTCTGGAAGTGCAAAAGCAAAACATAGGACAAAGGGTGCTGGACTGAATGGAGAGAATACTAAGTGCAGTTTGGGTCGGTTAAGGTTGTGAGAAATTCCTTTTCTTTCTTAGGAAAGATAAACTACTACTCTAAATTCTACACCAGAAAAATTTCTAAATAATCAAAGGCGGTGGTTATTAACAAACCACTTCTTTTAACTATCTTGTTTCTATTATGTACCTAAATATAATCAGTTTTATCTCATCTGGATTATATCATGCAGTTTTAACCAAGAGTTGATTTTGACATTTTGACTAGTACTATCTCTAGAAAGTTATTAAAGTCATAAAAAGTTTTAGCGGGTATGTAAAATAAAACTTTGATTCAAGGGAGTGGAACAGGCAAGACACTGGGCAGAATCAGATACAAAAGCAACAATATCACCAAGGAAAATTCTTTGACTCTGGCTTGTGTTTTGTGTTTTTTCAATGTTAATTTAAACATGATACTTTTTCAAGTATAACTACATATACATATATGAGTTTAATGGCATCCAATTTATATTGTTATTATTCATTCCTTTTATTTTTTATTTATTTAATTTATCTTTTATTTTATTTATTTTTATACTCTGCTTGCATCAGATTTTCTGGGATGCTGGTAAAACCCAGAATCCTGGATCCCCATGCCTCTGGGGAATTGCATGTTTAACATGAACTCCTCCAGGCCATCATCATGTAGACAGGACAACATTACTTCAAATAAGTAGCATTGATTAAATAGTGTTATAGCTATTCATTCTTGGTGAATATAATTTATCTGTATTTTGCTGGGAAATCTGGACATGTTGTTGGAACTACATACAATTTTTAAAAAGAAGGCAACTGAAGGAGAGAATTGTCTTTTAACGACTGTAGCATTTCTCTCTAAAATAACTCACATTGATTAGGTTTTTCCTGGTCTTAGGATTTTTTTACAGGTAATATTTCATTGTCATATCATATAGCTCTCAATTTGTTTTCTCACATATCCTGTAAAGGAGCATAGTAATGGTGTGGACACCACTATCATACTCCCCAGACTTGTTAAGGTGAAGATATGATGCATTGATCTGCTTGTGCTATTATCACAAAACATCACAGACCATGTAATTTACAAATAATAACAATTTTTTTTTTGCCAGTTCTGGAGTTTGATATGTTCAAGATAGAGGTACTAGCAGGTTTGGGTCTGGTAAGGGCCCTGTCTCTGCTTCCAAGATGGTGCTTTCGATGAGGTGTCCCCACATGGTAGAAAAGATGGAAGATCAGAAGGGGCAAAAGGTCTCTCACAACTCTTTTATAAAGTCAGGAATCTCATTTGAGAGGGCTCTTCCCAAATGACTAATTACTAAAGACCTCTTAACTGCTATCATACTGGCAGTGAAGTTTCAACATGAATTTTGAGGGATATTCAGACCATAGCACATGGCTTCTTTGTCTAAGTGATTCTAAGCTGTGATAAACAAGCTTTATCAGGATAACTCTCCCTTCATACATATGTATTCAAGACAAAATATTTCAATATTTCAGACTACATAGGAGATTCTGAGTATACAAAGGGCCATAACTAAGGAGAACTGAATATCTTGTGTTTTGTTTTTTTCTTTTAACAATTTGGCTACAACATGATGAACAAAACTATATTCCTAGAAATGAAAAGTCTAACAATATTTCTTTGTATTTTCAACTGTGTGCAGTTGAAATAACAATTGCATTTTATATTCTTGTAGCTCTTTAAGGATGATTGTTTAGAAGTCACTAGAAAAGTAAACTTGATTTGTTAGGATCACATTCAATATTTTGGAAAAAGGAAGCCTAGCAGAAGAAGAAAGACCATTCACTCATTTATGTTTTCAACAACTATTCATTGGCAAATAAATACTTATGTGACAGTGGTCATTACATGAGCATAAGCTGTGTTTGCCATCAGTCACACGTGTTCAGGCATAATTTGGAGGACTAGTGAACAGCAGTCAGAGGTGTGTTTATGTGGAGGATCAAAAACCTCCTAGAAAAATAAAAATTCATCCTTAGGGAAAAGAAGGCCAAAATGGGAAAGATTCATTGAAGGATCATTGGCAAATATTAAACACAGAAGGAAGGAATGATTCTGAACATGATTTGTGACCCTGAGATTGTTACATAGACCAAATCTCATTATCTCACACGCAGATCGTTGGACAAAGGGGCTGAAACATAAACTAAAAAGTGCCAGTTAGAAGAGCTGTTGCTCTGTGACTGCTGTGGGACACAGCGTGAGGCATTGGCAGCTTTGGTGCCAATGGAGTAAGCATCTCTGGCGGGGCATGACATTGGCATAGATTGCTATGTAAATGCCAGGAACGGTGTTGGCAGCCACACTGATGACTATGGCACTGGGAAAGATGTGGAACTTGGCAGTGCCAAGGTGGTGGCTGGGGTCCCTTGAGGGCCCTGCACATTGGAGGATGACACCATATAAGGGTGAATGAAAAGTCAAGGATGATTTCTGATTTTCTTTCTTAAACAATGGTTGTGCAGTTTTCTAAAGCAGATACAATCTTGGATAAGAAACAACTGAAAGGTGGGTTGAGATTTTATTTTTATACACATAGAACCTGAACTGTCTGTTTCATATATGTTACACTTGGATATGGATGTGTAATGTTCAGAAAAAGGGGTAATATTTCCACTATGGAAGTCATCAATAATTGAAGATACAGGGAGTGGTTGAGATAATTCAAGAGAAAGTACAAAGTGCCAAAAAAGATTTAAAACAAGAGACTGTAGAATAATATTATTTAATACCTATCTTCTTGGATTAAGTAAATCTGGACTTGGGTGAATGAAAGGTAGATTGGGGGTGAGTAGAAAGGGCAATCCAGAAAAAAGGCATAGAAGATAAAAAAAATCATAGATGAGTGACTTGACATACATTATGAAAACTTATTATTTAATGGGTTAATTACATGGATCACTAACCTGTTTATCTTCATAATACTCTTGTGAGATAAGTTTTATCACTCCTGTTTTATACATTAAGAATCTGTAGATCAGAGCACTTATGGACTCAACCAAAGATCATGCTGCTTGCAAACACAGACTCTGATGGAGTCGAACTTTGACTTTAGATATGTGCTGTATGCACTATGCTGTGCTACCTACTCTAAGCAGCAAGAAAAGCATGACAACTTATCAACTTAGTAATCTACATATGCATATGTATAAAATTAACTGTTTTGTATCATGAAATATTGACTTCATTTTAATTCAACATTGTTTAGTCTTCAATATGGATTTGAATTACAAGTAGCTTAAAATGCCAGATTGATCATCTAAAACTGACACATCATGGTACACAAACACATTACACAAGGTTATAGCAAAAACAGTTAAGAGATATAGCCACATACATGTGTGAAATTTGGTTGTCTATAAATATTAGCCCACATATCATTTCCACATGAATATCTCAATTCTATATTCCACTGATATTTCTAAGGCTGTCTTTTATAACTTTCTTTTTTCCTATATACCATTCCTCACATTTATAAATTTCAGACCTTTTACTAACATTAATAGCAAATAACATTTTACCCATCCTGCTAACAATAGCAATATACCATTATTAAATGATATTGATCTGACTTATATCCTTGTTACCAAGGATACAGCAACTATTGCATATATACATATTCTTTTATATTTACTTGCTTATCTGTAGATGTTTTTATGTGATAAATGATGTATAAGGCTAAAAGCCAATTTCCACAGGAGAGAAATCTACCTGTTTAGGTGAAAATGTGATAAAGAAAAAGTACCTTCAGAGTATACTACCAGAGTGCTCATTGATACTAATAACTTTCCATTTGAGCCTCTCCTGAGGTGAATGATTTGGGGAGAAATAGAACTTTGTACCTGGAAGAAATATTGAAATCAGACCACAAGAGAAAACTGTGAACTAGAGTGCTTTAAGAGCAACTCTGATGGTAAATGAGAATGCAGTGTGAAACATGGCTAACCACTGAGGAGACTATTCAGGACTGGCATTCCATCTTCGGGTTTTGTATTATCAAACAAACCTACGCTGTTTTTGACCTTGCAAAATCTCTTTGAGCCTCACTGAGTTTTAAAGCCTTACATCAAGATCCTGCCAGGATGAGATGATTCTTGCAAGAATGATAACCTGCAGATAAGGCAAAATGAAATTTAGTTGGATCTTGAAATGACTGGGACTAATTCTAGCAATGGAAATGTCAATCAAAGGGCCTCAAGTCAAGGCTAAACCTAAACTTGTGTTTGACTCATAAGATACCTTGGTTATTATTGTTTCTATTGTATTTATTCGTTCTTCAATTCTAAATGTAAAAATGAAAAACCACAAGCCTGGAGTGAACAAATATCAGGGGCTGAGTACATTGGTAATTTAATTAGAAGCAAGAAATAGGTTGGTTTAAAATTCAGAACCCTTGTACCTTGTAAATCAAGTTGGGCAGTATGGATTCTATAGTAACTTCTTTCTGTTGTGATTTGTTTCCCTGTGCAGCTGAAGATGGAGATGAGGAGGTTCTGGGTGACTTTGTAGAGTCACTGAAATAAGAAGCACATTATTTATGTAGTTGTATTTCAAAAATGAAACCTTATTTTTGACCATAAGATTCTGATATATTTTAAGTTGATAAAATATCAAAAATACACTTCTTATATTCAACTGACAGACGTAACTTGGCTTTTCTTTCTGGGTAAGAAATAGGGCATTTTGTACCACTATAATAAGACAATAATGTGGATTTGTGTATGTGTGTGTGTGTGTGAGATGGCCTGGACAGGAAACCTTACATTATAAATTTGACTTTCTTAATAAGATAAAATTCAGGGTCATAGTAATTTTGATTAATTAATCATTATTTCCTAAATTTTCCTCTTTTTTACCAATTATTTATAAATTTTCTTTCTATAGCAGAAAATGCTAATTGTTTCCCATTATCCACTCTCTTCTTTTTGTAATAGGAAATTTTTAAATGCATGCAGAGATTAGTAAGGTATAGTTTTTTTTTTTTTTCACTGTTAGAAACTTGTAGCACAAGATATCACTTCATAATATATTTTATTTGATATTTACCCTAAAGGAGTTGTAACAAGTCTATAGCATTTGATTTATATGAATATGTGGTAATTCACTTCTTTTTGAAGAAATGAGGAGTGGCAGTTAGGGCAGACTTCATTTTGGATGCTTTCAAGTTTGTGATTTCTATTGTATTTGCAGGTACAGGTATAAATGAGTTAGTAGATGGTTCTACTATGAATCTGAAGGCCCATTGAGAAGTCTGAACTGCATTCAGAGAGGGAGTTATAAATTCAGAGTCATAGCATGAAGATGTTATTTAAGACTACAAAGTTGCAAGGGAGGGGAGATAGGAATGGGAAAGACAGTAAATGAATTGAATATAAATTTCCTATGTTCATGTATAAATATATCACCATTGAAACTCCATTTTTAGTACAACCACAAGAATTGGAAGTTACACTCCACTCCATGTATATATAATATGTCAAAATACACTCTAGGGTCACGTGTATCTAAATAGAACAAATTAAAAGAAAGAAAGAACGAAAAAAAAAAAAAAAAAAAAAAAAGAACCAACCAACAGCTTTGATTTCAGAAACAAGACAATGGCTGGTGATATTTTTTTTTCTAGTGCTGGAGATTGAACTAAGGGCCTCAAACATGCTAGACCAGTGCTCTACTACTGAGTTACATGGCTGGCAATCTTGAATTAATAATCTGATGTCATAATGATCATTGAAAACTAAACTGGGTTGAGTACAGAAAGGAGAAGAAAAATGACTACCATTGCTCACTCTTTCAAGGAGTTTCTCTGTGATTGGGGACAAAAACATCAAGTTCTTAAAGGGATTGTGATCAGAGAATGACAACATCACCAACAGGCAGCACTTAGGCGGATGCTATCTACCATCTTTACAGGTATTAATTCAGTCTGCACTTACTTCAAGTCTCTTAGGTAGATATGTTTCCATATTACAGACAAAGAAACAGAGGCACTAAGTATTCAAATAATTTGTCCAAGATCATGGAGTATTAAGTGGTAGGGACAAGATACAATCCAGGTAGTTTATTATTCTGGAGTCACTTTTATCTAATGTTGGTTTTTGGCAGACTTTTAGGCTTCCCTGATTCTTATCTCTTTATTCTATTGCTTTGTAGAAGACAAAGGCCCAACTCCTGAATCGAGGAATGCAGCCAAGTAGTAGAACGTCAAAGCTGACAGTTTCAAAACAAAGTGGCAATAGGTTCTCTGCTATGTACCGATTTGCTTTCCTTGATTTTATTAACTCTGATCATTTCTTGTTTGGATGATCACTTTTATAGTTTTTATAGATTTGTTTAAGTCTGTTTTGTAATTTTTACAGAAAAACTAACCCTCAAAAAGAGGTCTTGGCCTCTTATTCATTAGTCCAGTCAGTCTGAAGCTATGATCCAATTTTTCTAATAACTAGCAGGAAGAAATGCGATTGTGAAGTCAACTGTTGATGTGTCTTCAGGCAGCAAGGAGGTCAAGCATTGGCTACTGACAAAATAATATATATAGGCCCAGAAGAAAGCCCTGGAGAACCTCAAATTAAGATTAAAATGGAATTGCCAATATACAGTGCTTTTAGAACTTATGTAAAACATCTCTCATTATTGCTTTGAACTGGGGCACAAGATTTTCCCCTGAGTATAAGGATTCATTTTTGCCAGATTGAAAGCATGCAAGAAGATACCCTGTTAGGATCTATATTCATGTCCATTTGTATTTCCATGTGTAAAGTATATTGAAGCAGGGCTAGCTCACTGGTACAGAAGGCATGCTATGCATTTTATTGAATTTGTCTACTGCTTACTAGCTGTGTGGTCTTAGACAAGGTACTTAACACTCAGAGCCTTGGTTTCCTTATCTGCAAAGTGGGAGTGACAATATGTATCTATTTATTAAATGTAATGCATGGTCAGCATTATAAATTTGCATTGAATGCACAAAAGATAGGATCTTATTTCTTTAAGTAAACAAATACCAGAGACACAGACACACAGACACATAGACACACACACACACACACATACACACACATGCACATGCACACATTCTGATTTTCTGTATCCTTCTCAGACAGATATGACTTACTTTAGACAACTACAAGTCTCTCCTGTTTTATATCATCCACTATCTTAGAATTTTTTCTAAACCACTATTATCATCTTACTGTTTCTTTACTCAATAGAAGAGAGGGTTGGGGTTATAGCTCAGTGGTGTAATGCTTGCTTACAAAGACCCTGAGTTCAATCCCCAGCACCACACAAAAGCAGACGTGTATGCCCCCCTCACAGAGAAAAGGTAATGGTTCCCTCTTACTATTTATTCAAGTTCCATATGCCATATCTACATTTTAAGTACCTCCCAAGTTTGTAGATGATCCTCTTTAATTATTCTTTTATCCAGCTGAGTATTCTCCCTTTCCCATACTTTCCATGTCACCAATTTGCCCAGATTCTTCTCAAACCTGTCCTGGAAACTACTTGGGTTTAACTCTTTGGTGCCTCCCATATCCTCAAAGATAAAGTGCACACTTAATGTTTATCACTTAAGTAGATCCACTGCATAAAACCCACATCTATTCCAATCTCCTAACACTGCTCCTATCCTGAATAGAGACTGGAGAATGAAACACGTGTCTTCATGGTTCCCTGGGGCTAGGATTCTGGATGCAGATTAGGTTCCATCAGTTAGCAATGCTTGCATGAGACTGGAAAAGTGTTATTGTGGTTCTAGGAAGGTAGACCTTACGGAAGAGAAGGGAAGGTGTAGAGGGGTGATGACCATTAATGACCACACCTATTTCTGCTGTCTTGGTGTGTTTTCTGCTGTTTTGCTTAGAAGTGAAGGTAATTGGATTTTCTGTAGTGCTGTCACAAATTTCAACTGTGTTGAGTGACATTTATGGAATTCCAACAATGGCTCTCTGATCCCTGTATTCAACCTGTGTTGATATGTTTGCAGGATCATTCCTGCAAACAGCTGCCATAATTCCATTCAATTCTATAAGCAATCAAATCTTATAATTGCTTGAGTTTTGTTGTTGTTCTTTCTCATTGTGCTTGTTTTTGTACCTTAACACAGCAGATTCTTAATAGATTCGAATAAAAGTGACCTTTCAGAAACTATTCCCAGCCTCACATCCCTGCATCATTTTCTACAGTTGCAATTGATTTCCTGTCTTTTCTATACAGTATGTGCTCATTTCTCAAATATTTCAAGTCCATCTACAGCTTTCTCTATCCACTTATTCTATTCTCTGTGACTACTACTTACTCTTTAACTTGTTTAGGAAATTTCTACTGTCTTCCTGGTCTGTAAATAAATCTTCCTAGATCTTTGAAGCCAAGTTAATGACTCCCTCCACTGGAATTCAACAACAGCCCCTACATATTCTGTAGGCCAGAACTGATCACACTGAGCTCAGATTATTTGTTTGAATACCAAGTTCATCCTACTGTGAGGTCCCAGCAAGTGGGAATAAAGTCTCATCCAATATAGCTTTCCACACTAGGCCTTACATCTGGAGAGTTCTAATTTCTATTGTTTTAAAGGGCCTATTTTATATCACAGAATTTTTTGGAAGCTTTGCCATTGAATCAGGTCACAGGAATGTTATCACTTTTGTCTTGATTCAAACTACAAAGCCACTGAATTTTATAATTGAAAAGCAAATAAAGTACCCATTGGTGCAACTCATTTGTGTGCTAAGTCATTTCTAAGTCACACAAAGACAATAATTGTTCTTAAGTTTTGTCATCTTTAATTCCCAAAAACTAATTGTTGGTTCATATCCAATTTCTTAAAGTCTAACTCATTATTTCATGCAAGTAGTATTAATAACACCTCATTCCAATGGAACACTGCTTAAAATGTTTGATACCTATTTTTAAACCTGGCAATAACCTTAGAATTTACCGGTAAATCAATTTGTAATTTTTTTACGCACAGTGAACAACACAGTAAACACTTGGTATAATCATTTTTCAATTAAAATTTAACACTTACAGTGTGGCAGGCGGGACCTACATGCCCAAGAATAAGACACTAGACAATGTCCCTGCACTCTTAAAGTTTAAGCGTAGGTGGGAAGAAAACCATGGGCATTAAGCAAAGTAATGGCAGATTTGATAAGTGCTATAAAAACAGTAATAATGAGATGAGGTTTAGATGACTGGTCAAAGACAGCTAATCTTATGAATGCCTGGGGAGATGAGATCCAGTTCATTGGCTGAGAATCTTGCCTTTGAGAGAGGAAAGGATACTTTCTCTATTATAATAATAGTGAATGAAAAAGAGGGAGGAAACAGATTTGTTATTCTGCTTATAGAAAAGTGAAGGATTTCATATTAATGACTGTCATTTCTAATGCAAAATTAAAGGTCAATGAATAGCTAGGGTAGTGCATGAGATCAGGAATACAATGTTTTTCTTCAACCTTTGCCACATGTCTACACACTTTCTCCTATTAAAAGAGCTTCATTCACAATCTGTTTATCAGAATCTTTAGATCTAAATTATCATCCTGTTAAATTTTGAACACATTTTTGGCAAATAATAAAGAAAGTAAAATCACAAGAGTTGCTAATAACATTCTTGTTACTCAGATTTAACAACCATTAAACTGGTTGGCATTGTGCTGTGGAGAGAGATGGGTGGTCTCTGATGAATGTTTATACCTATACAAATAACTCAATTATGACTGTCCAAAACTGAAAGCTTTTTCAAGACTTTGTACATTTATACAAAGCACAGCCTTTGTTTGCTGTGAGTTAATAGCTTTAGCAAACATGTAGCCAAGATGGTTTTTGAATGGAAGGTGACCCTGGAAACTAAGTCACCTTGCTTGGCATATTAGAAGGGAAATAACTAATTATATCTGGGCACTAAAGAACAACTGTTGTTTCTTTGTACATGGGAGATATAATGCACTGGGAACATAATACTCCTTGATTGAAACTTTGATAAGCACCACCACTTCTATTTTCTGCTGTTTCTAAAGATATTCTTCATAAAATGTTTTTCTACAAATGCCCAGACTCTTCCTTAACTTTGGCTACTTTTACATAGTAAAAGATGAACTCTCATAATACCTGCCATGAAAGTGAAAAAAAAAACAAAAACAAAAGGCATATCTAAGAGCAATTAGAGAGCTAGGCAATGCAGAGAGAAAGGGAGGATGTATTCTATTCACATTACATTTTATCACTCCTACACTGTTCACATGCTGTTAAACCAGTTTTATATGCTTGTTTATTACACTAGCAGTGGTATCATTATTTGCTTTCCACAAAATGAAAAACACTTCACAAAATTCTGAAACTTTATGTGTGTGTGTGTGTGTGTGTGTGTGTGTGTGTGTGTGAGAAAGAGAGGGAGAGAAAGAGAGAGAGAGAGAGAGAGAGAGATAGATAGATGGGGGAGGGTTTCATTGCTTTCTCCAAATTGGATTTTCTCTAAGATCTGTAAGTTGAGTTTTTATTACATTGCTTCTGATTTTTTTCTCAACTATTCATTTATTTTAAAAGTTTTTAAATTAAAAATATATTCATCAGGTTAAATTAATACTATACATAGTAAACATTATGACCAGTAATTATACATTCTCTGTAATTATGTATATTCTACAAAATACTTCCTAACTCTACTTTAAAGATGGGAAAAGTCAGGTGAGACAAGAAAATCAAACATGAAAAGCAGTTTTTACAGCGGATTGCCTAAATATTAGTACTATTTGGTCAATTCTGCCTTTTTCCTCCTATAATTTTTATAATTTATGTAAGACAACTCATCTCAGAAGATCCTGTAAACTGCTTTTGAATATTTCAGTATATGTTAGTTTATACATACAATTAAAAATAAAAATGAAACTTGTCATTAGGAAATGAGAAGAAGTTTATTGCTAGTCAATTTATGTTGTTGCATATTTACTCCTAGAAAACAGGACAGTAAATATAAGTGATGGTGGCACTATAGTACATTCAACCAGATTATAAAACAAGTCACTCCTTAGGACCATTTTAAATAGTCCTAATGAAATTTTGGAGACATTGTCAGAATTTATTAATTTTCTCCTTTGCACATTTATTTCTTATGATTGCTCTTTTCCTATTCTTTCTTATACCTTGCATTATGTTAATTTATATACAAAATTTATTTGATTGCTAGTATGTTGGTTTGGGACCTACACAACAAGGAACACACCAACCTAAATTTTAAATCAAAAGGCTTGAGTCTGTCCTTCATTGTCCTAAATGGTGAAAAAGGTAGAATTATGTATGCTACAACTAGCCTAAAATTATTTTGCTCTTGGAAGGAAAATAGAAGGGGTCAGGACACCTAGAAAATGCATAATTCATCCTTATCCATCAACAAATATTTACAGAATTTCTATTCCATGCCAGGGACTGTGCCAGGAGCCTGATATATGATAATGAACAAAAGACACAAGAACTTTGTCTCCATGAACTTCACGGGGGTATTCAGCCAATAAACACACACTTAGAACCGCAAATTATGTCTTGCAGAGAAAAAGAGCCCTGTGAGATGAATGAATATGGCACAGTTGACATTCAAGTGTTTCGTCTAGGAAGGCCTTCTGGAATTTGACTGGGCTTATGCCACTCCCTGTGTGCTGCTAACAACCCCAGATCCTTCTGGCTACATTTGAATGTCTCTTGTTTTGTTGCGTGTAAAAGAAATTGCTATTTGAAACCATTCAGAACAGTTCAAGCAATAAATACACAATAGACTAGAGAGAGTCACAATTTAGATATTAAGAAGTAACATCAATAATATAAAATTAATATTTAAAGAAAAGCAATCATTCATGGAGATTTCTCAAAAATAAGATCAATTTATCTTGGATAAAATTTTATGGAGCCAAATTATTGCTCCTTTTGTTTTAATTTAAAAAGTATTTTATTAATTTATCCTTGCTGTTATTTTTCTTTAATTTCCCCTCAGTTTTTTCCTTGAGAGTGAGTGCGATGATTAATTTTATGAGTCCACTTGAATGGACCATATGGTTCCATCAAACATAATTTGGCCAAACATTTATTCTGTCCATGTCTGTGAGGGTGTTTCCACATGAGATTAACATCTGAATCAGCACATTGAGTAGACTGTCCTCATTAATGTGGGTGGGCCTCATCCAATCAATTGGAGACCTGAATAAAATTAAAAGACTGCTTGACTGCTGAAGTTGGGACATTCATTTTTCCTTTTTTGCCTTTGAACTCAGACTGAAACTTTGGCTCTTTTTGTAGGTTGATGCTGCTAGGTCTTGGACTGGAACTCATAGCATCTTCTCTCCTAGTCCTCAGGCCTTCAGACTTGATATCTCTCTCTCTCTCTCTCTCTATATATATATATATAGAGAGAGAGATCTATGTTCAGTAATTCATAGTATAATTCATTTTAAAAAACTAAATAAATTGAATAATTAAAGTTGGAATTGTGGACAAATACAAATTGTTGTAATATATGCATTTAGTCAATGTTGTAGTCAGTTTTAGCTGTTATAATAAAGTACCGTACACCATGTGGCTTATAAAAAACAAATTAATTTCTCTTAATTCTGGAAGCTGACAGTCTGAGATCAGGATGCCAGAATGGTAGGGTTCTGGTGAAGGCCCTTTTCTGGGTAGCAGATAGCTATCTTCTCCTTGTATCTTCCTAAGGGGGAAAGAAGCTAAGAGAACTCTCAGGGGTCCCTTTTATAAAGGCAATAATCCCATACATGTGTACTGCACTGAATTACCTCATGACCTAATTATTTCCCAAAGATGCCCAACTCCTAATACAATTACATTGGGGACTAAAATGTCAATATAGGAATCTTAAAGAGATGTAGGGTTTAGCCCATTCCTGGGAGCATTCATTGAATATCTATTAGCTACATGATATATGCAACAGAATTAATAGTAGAGTGGCATAAGTAGATATGAACATAGACAACTCTTTAAGCACCCAAACAAAATTTTAAAAATCAGAATACTTTGAAGTATCAAGTGGAGAGAATGCCATAGGCAAAAAACAAAACAAAACAAAACGAAACAGAAAAATAAAACAATTGAGGTATTAGAGAATGAGATACTATAACTGCAGTGTGAGAAGTCTAACTGCTCAGTTAGGCAAACCAAGAAAGAAGAGCCTTTGGAGTCCATATGGTAAGACAACAGTGTACAATTCGTTGAACGAGAAAATTTTTATGAATCATAACATATTGGGAGAAAATCAACATATGGAATAATATATATGTTTGGATTATAGTAGACAACAACAAAAATGGTCTTTGGAACTAATTACTTGCTCTGAGAAATAATAAATCTTTGAATCATATGTTTTTATATACAATAAAACTTAACTACCAAAACTCTTAAAATATTAATATATATATATACAATATAGGTAGTTATAATCAAATAGGAAATTTAAAACATGACAATAAATGGGACACTGTCCCATCCTCTGCCATCAGTAACAGATTGGACATATATATTCATTCATGAAATTATCTCCATTGCAATTTCCTAGAGTTCTGTACTCTGGAAAGCCATTTTTAAAAGTCAACTGAAGTCTGATAATAGTTTTCTGACATATATAATTTTGTAGATATTAAAGCAGAAAACATTGCTAATATCAGTCTTTTACATGGAATGCAATTAACACCCCGTAAAACAAAGTGTGCCACCAAGGAAACAGTGAAATGTTAGTCTAGGCAATGGGAGACTTTAATGAGATGAGGAATATTATCACACTATTATTTTAAAGAATTCAATGTAGTGACTGTCTTTAGAAAGAGTAAGAGGTAGATGAGTCTTGTGCCTAGGGAAATTAGTTAGACAATGGTTGGAAAATCCAAGAAAATCAAGATGAGCATTTGACATTTCTGGTGAGACAGTGGAAATAGGTAAAAATCTAGATCTTCAATGTCCCCCAAAGGTCCGTGTATTAAAGGCTTAGTCCCCAGCAGGGTGCTATGGGAAGTTGAAGGAAACTTAAAGAGGTGGGTCTAATGGCAGTTCTTAGGTCACTGGGGATGTACCATCAAAGGGGATAATGGAAACACAACCTCTTTCTTTTCTATTTACTCTTTCACTTGCAGCCATGAGATAGATGGACTTCCTCTACCATGTGCTCCTGATGTGGTACATGACCTTACGAAAGACCCCAAAATAATAGAACTACCCAATCATGGACAGAAAACTCCAAACAGTAAGCCAACATAAACTCTTATCTATTTGTAAGTGAATTATTTCAGGGATATTGTCACAGTATTGGGAGGATGACTAACAGGGAGACACTAATAAGCAAGAATAAATCTCACACATGAGATTCATTTTGATCTGGAAGAGTCTTAAAGAAAGAAACAAAGAAAAATTACACATAGAGGTATGTGTGGGGAGATGGACTGCTGTGTTGTCACAGTTCTTTGTTGATGGTGGTGATTTGTTTTGAGTTTTTATTGTTGTTGTTTTAGGGAGGAGTGGTAAAAGGGGAACGGATTGCATAATTAATCAATGTATGAACACTAGACTGTGAAGCTGAAGTGATATTCAGAGAACAGTAAATGCTCAGTAAATGTTCATTAAACATGTAAATATTTTGGCTAGATCCCAGAGAAAATTGAATTTGAGCTGCAGTTTGGAATTATGGATATTCAAGGGGTGGCTGAAGTCATGTGAATCTGTGGATGAGGAGGATGTGAAGTAATTTCCACCTTCATATTCATTACACAGGTGCCCTTTGTGTTTGGTAATTGATAAGTAAGACCTTAAGTAGTTTTGGTGGAATGATAAAGCCAGATTGAGGCTGAATGAGTGAATAGATGTATATGAGTAGATAATAACAATGAAGAACTGTGTTTTTCAAAATACTGTGCTTGTTTCTCACATTGAGATTCTGAATTGATCTAGTGGCCTGAATATCAGTGTTTCTCAAAATTCTCAGGTGATTCTGTTTGTGAATAACTGGTAGATTATTCCTTAAATAATGGAGGTAACAAAATAGCAAACAGAGAAAAACATTAAACTTAATTTATTATATATGAGTATAATTTCTCATTTTTCTGATTGTACATATTATAGGATCACATTGGTCACGCAGTCATATATGTACACAAGGCAATAAAATCTATTTCACTCTGCTAAAACTTACATTAAATAAATGTGCATGCTTTTCTTTTGTTAATTTGTCTTTTGTTATACATGTCTCAGCCATGAATTTTGTAATGAGTGAAAAAACAAATCTTTTCTTCTGCAGTATTAAACAGAAGATCAACCAAAATCTTAATGAGGTCACCATTTGGCATTGGTGATATTGTTAAGAGGTATTTTCAGTTTTTCTTCTTAATATATTTTCAGATTTGTTTCCTTGTAGCAAAAGTCCAGTTGAGCTAATTGCTTATTTTGTTTTTCTTTTGATACCCTAAATCTACTTATAAAAACTTTAGGCTGGCAAAAGTCTGTGAGGATCAGGTGTTAGTTTCAGTAGGAAAAAAAAAAAAAAGCCCAATTAGTAAAACATTCTTCTACTTTCTGGTTTCTTGCACTTTTCCCTTGAGATGAGGAAAGCCAGGTTAGACCAGGATGTTTTGAAATAAATTAAAAACAAGATAAAACATAGAATTAGAAAATGATTGGATCTCTATAGCACCTGTTATGACAGTAACTGAAGTGTGCTGTGTGTGGGTGCCACACGTGCACTTGCTTAAGTTTGTATGTATTCTTTAATTCTGGTTAACAATATACTATTAAAGAGATGGATCACTAACAATCCTATATAATTCCATTTTCCTCAATTCATAGTTTACTGTGTTTTAGAATCTGAGTAAATAAATTTGGTATAACTAATTCTAAATGGGGACAGGGAAAACAATTGCAAATAAAATGAAGCAAAATATTTTTTTTCCTCTTTGGAGACTGAAACAGTTGTGATAACCTGAGTGATAACCAGGAAAAGATGAGAACAATTACTCTCTGTCATTGGAAAGCCTGCATATACCTGTGGTTGGAAGAGGTCAGGTTCCCCGGAGGGAAGTCATTTGTCCACATCCTTGCAAACTGGTCCTCCAGTCAGTGATGGAGATCCTTTGAAATTAAGTACAATTTCAATGAATTGGCGCAACCTGAAATCAATACCTGAACATGAGCAATCAACGGTTCAAAGACCTGGAGCTAGATTGAAGCTATTCAAAATCCAAACCACTCAAGTGAAGAAGAGGAAGAGGAATAAAATTTCTGTTGATCATAAATGCACAGCTGAGAGTTTCATAGTTTTAAGCATTCTCTTTTATTAAGAGAAATAACCCTGCAATATTAAAGGATTTGGGGTAAATAGCTTGGGCAGGGACATTCATTCTTTCCACAGCATGCTTGTGCCAGCTCACATGCCCAAGTGGCCAGATGTGACTGGAAGTGGTTCCATGTGTCTAAATGGTAGCATTTGCAGGCACAAGTCAATGATTGGACTAATGGCTCTTGGCATGATGTCATCTAATCCAATTGAATGGGTGTCCTTGTCCTGCTGTAACAAGAAGTAAGACCTGTTTTATTATTTCACTTGCTGGGGTGTCTTTTTATGAATTAAAAAAAAGAGAACTGTCCTGGATAAGGACATTTTTAAAATATACATCTAGCTTAGATTTAAGCCAGGTTAAATCAATCTACACTTTTAATCATTATACTTTTATTTTTTCAGATTTAAGGACTAGTTTATAATTTATTAAATAATCTTTAATAACTTAAAATTTTTAATGTTCTAAAAATTTTTGCTAATCCTAGGTACTAAATTGTTTTGTTAACATGAAAACTTTTCATAAGAAGCAAATCAACTATTACACTACTATTCTTAGAAATATTTAACCAATTAGTAATTTTCACATCAATTCCCTGGGGAAAAAAAAAGAAAGGATTTGGACAAATGCCAATACTTTTCAGGTTAGTGACAACAAATTTTTCACATAAAATATTTTGTATAATACAATTAAGAATTCACACAAAAATAAGAGGTCACATTTTTCCTCTCTTCTTTTCCTTTAGTGAAATATATATATACATATATATAAAATTTTAGTATATATTTCAGTATATTTTTAGTATATATATGTTATTTTAGAGTCCTATTGATGAGAAGAATAATTCTCAAAACAAAAGTTATGCCTATGTGAGATTTAGACAATTAAAGAAAATATGACACAAGTTGTTTCCTTGCCTAACTTTCCTAAGTATGTGGTTGATTGAATAATGATGAATGCTGGAATCTCTGTCTTGTCATTTATGAGCATATTGTCTGTGGGAGACTGCGTTCTAGTGACAGACTGTTAATTTGTTTCTTCAGCTTGGTTTCCAGTGGTATATTCTAAAGAGTTAAAGTATTTTCATAATCAGGGCACCTCATTATTAAGAAGATGGCTTTAACTAATTTCATCCACTTATTCTATTTTTGCGAATCATTATACTTGGGCTTCCTTGCAATTATAAATATTTCTAGTTATTAGAATGCTTCTTCTGGACTTTCCTAGCACCAGGAAATCACCTATGTTCTATGAAAACAGCTGGACACTGACATAGCTTTCGAACACTCCTTGTCTTTCTTCATTTTTAGTGGAATGTTCCTTTCCTGGAATGATTAGGGTTTGATTGTGCACAGCATCCTCCCGGCCAAATGCATCCTTAGTATTTTGTGTAATTACAAGTGCATAAATGTATATAAAAATTATTGCTTATAAGCATCACAACAGCACATGTACAGTTCATACCTTGCACTTTCTTTCTGTGTCTGATTAAAATACATAAATGCCATTCCAATTGGCTTCAGAAAGTTTCGAAGATACTCCATAAGATCAAAATTTAGTGATTGCTTTCTCAAAAAAGGATAAAAGTCTCTTTTGCTCACCCTGTGTATGAGGAAATGTCATTATAAAACTTCATTAATATGTAAATTGCAACATTTTGATTAGTGCTTGCAGACCCCTTTTGTTAAGAAAAAAGACGGAAGGAGCTAACCAGATTGCAATAATTTACATAATAAAAACTCAGTGGTGGCAATGCCACCAAGTAAAGAACCTAAAGAAAGCTAGAACGTCTTTTTAAAACAGCTTAATAAAGTATCAGAATCACAAAGTACAAAAGAAGAGAAAATATTTTTCTTTTAACTGACAAACTCTATTTCAGGGGGAAATTATAGGTACTACAGATTATATTAGGATGATAGGATTGAACATATTGAAAATATTCATATTTTTCAAATTTAGAAATACATGTTCACTAGTGTGGACAGAATTAAAAGTGAAATGTAGACATCAAGTAATGATAGATGATCGTGATAGATGATAGCTTAAAGGAGTCTTCTGTTTGCTGCAGAAATACCTCTTGCTCATTTAAGTGATCAAAAGTCATATTGCATTTTGGTGTAAAAAATTTAAAAGCACTAATAAATAAAAAAATGTAAAAATTATATTTCATTTGATGATTCAGATTTTAGTATGTATTTTTTGGTGCTTTGTAATCTAAGGGATATTTTATGATTAGATTATGAAAAGAGAAAAAACTAAACAGGAAAACTAAACTATTCTCTTTCTATTTTGGTAGCAGGTGCTTTTCTTGGGCATTTAAAGAGGACAACAAATTTTTCACACAAAATATTTCATATAATACAATTAACAATTCACACAAAAATAATAGGTCACATTTTTCCTCTCTTCTTTTCCTTTAGTGAAATATATATATATATAAAATGAAATATATATATATATATATATACACATATATATAAAATTTCAGTATGTATTTCAGGGAACTGATGCTTGGATTTTTCAGATAGTTGACTTCCTTTCCATTTCACTTCTTATTTAATGAATATCATTTGATATTAGGTTAGTGGTATTATTACATTAAACCAAAAATGCAAAACTATGGCATAGGTGGAAATATATTGCTATGTGGAAGTGAAATGTAGAAATGCTAATTAGAATTTTTAAAGAATTTTTTTTCCTGAAGAAATTTGGTAAAAGAAACTTTGGATATGATAGAAAATATTGAGCAGGGCATGAGGATTTGTTAATGAATATGTCCTCCAGTTGAATCCAGCAAGGCAAAAATCATACTTGGCAACAGTAATGCATTTGTTGCTCAAAGGAGTCCTAGAATTGCCTTTAACAGCTGATTGCCACCTAGAAGGGAGGCAATTTGGGTCTCGACGCTTTATCTTTTGCAATGTTCTTGTCTTTAGTGTCATAGCAATTAGGTTACTACTAGAGAAACCTATTAATCATTTAAGTTACTGCTAAATTGCCTAAGTGTGTCGATTTGGAATCTTGGGGAGAAAATGGAAGATTAATGAGCTGCCCTCGGTTCGATGTGATAATCCAAAGCTAACTATCTGGTGCCTCAATGGTTTTACAGAGTTGACAATGTAAATTTTATCCTCTCTAAGTTCCACCTTAATATTAACCAGGAAATGGGGTAGGAGATTATACATAAATAAAGAAAGATAAAAGGAATATTAAACCTGATACATTAAAATATGACCCTTTGGCATGCTGAGCATTTGGAACTCAAGGACACTGGAAGGGCTCAAACATGAGACCTCTCTGAATTTTCTTGCCCTTCTCCATCAGCCACCACCAAACTTTTCTTCTAGCAAATCATAGAATCTAGATCTTCTCTCTCCCAAAGGAAGCCATAAAACCCAGGATGGTCACTGTTTTTCTTCTCCCTTTGCCCTGACTCTCACATTCTAAAAGGGTCCTGCCTCATATCCTGGAAGAAGAAATCCTACACAGAGAGGCCAAGGAGAATTGGAGTAGACAGGCCTGACTGAATCCCCCTTAGTTTATTCCAATAGATCATTATTTTCTGTTCAATCACATTTCTACATGAATATTTATTCTGTATCAAACCAAAACATTAAAAACACATAGTTGTCGTGGGTTTTTGAGTCTATTTCTGAAGGCTCTCATGTAATGTACAATTTTTATTAAATGAATGTATTATGTCTTCAATTACAGGAGAGATGGCCTTGCTCATTATGTTGGGGGAGGAAAGGGATCAAACTCCCTTTCCCTGTATCCAGCAACACCAACCAACGGAGATCTCTGTTCTATATGCACTTAAGTTAGTGTGGCCTAATATCTCATAGAAAGTGCAAGTGTTGTTCCCTTCATACTCACTAATGCAAATGTGTTGAGTTCTCCAAAGACTGTATTCACTTTCTGTGACTCAACACCTGCAAGTGGCTCCTACGGGTCACTTGGATTCTGAGTCTCTTTTAGTCCTGGTCTGGCACTATCTAGAGAATCCAGGACCAATGTTGGTTTGCTCAACTCTCAGGGAGGTTTTTATAATTATTTTATGCCCTGGATCTCCCAGTGCTAATAATTAAGTCTGGCTAAAATATCTTTTATGATGCCAAAAAATTCCAGTCACTTAGGTGACTGTTCAGAACAGAAGAAAGCAAAAGAAAACATTTAATAGATGAAAGACTATAGCCCAATTTATTCTCATTGAAAATAATCACTGAGATTATTCTGAGTATATTCTCTCTTTGAATGTATATAATGCTTTAAATGTATATAGTTTTGGAAGAATTTCATGTTATAATTTTGAAGGCATTTGCCCTTTGCTAGATTCTACTAGCAAAGAAATTCTACTATAATTGGTGTAATATTTAAGAATAGCAGCAGCATCTTTTTATTTCACTGAAGCAAAGGGCTATTTATTTTATTGGAAAAATAGTTCAAATGAAATAGTACTCCTATGGGAGTTTGTTATAGATTTAAAAAGAAAGAAAAAAGAAAACCTGTAGAAAATGTTGGGGTTTAGTGAAACTCTCACTATTTATCTTTACCTGCATTTTTGACATTTTAGCCACAAGAGAACTTTGAAAAAACTTTCATTCAGAGGAAATTACTCATAGGACTCAGAGCATGGTAAAACAAAAAGGCAAACTATGAAAGTAAATGAAAGCCCTACCTGCTCTAGCATCCTGACTTCCTAAGTCTTGTACATAGATCAATTGCTACTCCACAAGCAAATGGTGTAAGATAAAAATCTGAAAGATCACGGTTTGCTTTAAACATCTTTAGGACTACATCAGCTTGGATTTGCCCTATATATTTCTATATACTTAAAGAGGATTGCAGATTAATTAAAGTATTTGTAATAGCTACCACTAAGTCAAAACAAATCAACAAAACAACTAGTGGATAAACTCTTTTAACTGAATGTTAAAATAGTTCCTTATATGTAAAACAAATTTAATTGGATATGTATTTCTGTTTTAAACTTCAGCGTGTGTGTATAAGCACAAGTTGTGACATTTATGATGATTAAGTACAGAGTGAATATGTAAGAAATAGTGCTAGTATTCTGCTCTTCATCTTTGCTCAAATATTTTGTATTTCTTTGGGAGCATGGGGTCTTGATATATTAGAAGAATTATGGGACCAAGTTATGCTTTTATGTAAATCTTTTGTGATGTTCCAGCTGTAAATTATTACACGCTTCAAATAACAGGTAGTGTTTTCTATTATAATATAGCAACTATGTGAGAATAAAATTTGAATACAGATTTTTTTGACTCCCAAAGTTCTCATCTTAACTTCTATATTTATACTGCCACCAGTCTGGTTCTGTAGTGGTCCATCAGAAAAGCACAGAACCCCCACCCTTTCCTCTGGAGGGGAGGAAAATGTTTTTTTTTAAATGATTATATCACTTATTTATTTCTCAGCAGGTAATTTTTCTAGCTTCAATATTTTCCCCCTCAAAATTAAAGGAAAAAAAAAATCAAAAACTTTAAAACTGGATCACTTGGCCCTTTCTCTTCTTGTCTCCTCCCAGTTCAAAATGCTTGCATCTCTTGATGGCCAACATCCTCTTGGATCTGCAGTTTGGCTCAACGCATTCAAGTCTTAGCACAATCTTCTTCGTGGTTTTAGCCTTCTTGCGGAAAATTGGCTTGTCTGTCCACCATCGCCGCTCTGTTTCCGATCACAGCGCCTCTTTCCTTGGGCCTAAAGGGAATCTTCGCCCTTCTTATACTGGGTCACTTTGTGAGGCTGGTGCTTGCCACACTTTTTACAAAAAGTCCTTCGGGCTTTAGGTACATTGACCATCTTTACAGTAGAGGTGTCTACGCGATGAAAACCAGAGGTGTCGCGGCCGCAGTCTTAGCCTCACCACGCTCGCACCTAGGAAAATGGTCTTTTAAAAAATATTTTTTAGATATTGATAGACCTTTATTTTATTCATTTATTTATATGTGGTGTTGAGAATTGAACCCAGTGCCTCATACATGCTAGGCAAGTGCTCTCCACCACTGAGCTACAACCCCAGCCCCAAAATGTTCTTTTTCCTATACCCATTTAAGATATATTGCCCTGGGACCTACAAATAAGACTGGTAAATGATGGACTATAAAAAGGAAAATAAATAAGTTGATTAATGGGCGTAGTGTATTAGCATGAGATTACTCAGTGATACATAACTCAAGCTAGAACTGGAGCTTATATAGCATCTTAGCTAAGAAAAACAATTTTCTAGTGAAGCAACAAAAGAAATAAAAAAGGATTTTGAACTTTTAGGGCAACATACAAAAAGGCACTGATAGAAAATAGGGACTAGTTAGTATAATTTGTTATATGGATTCCTCTGGTGCCATCACTGGACCAGTGTCTAGGGTCATCTCCTCTGCTTAACAATGCGGAGTAATCCCAGCTACTCCAGAGGCTGTAGCAGGAGAATTGCAAGTTTAAAAAGACAGCCTGGGCAACTTAGTGAGACCCTGTCTCAAAGCACAAAATAAAAAGGCCTGGGATGTAGATCAGTTATAGAGAGCCATAAATTTAATTCCCAGGATCGGAAAAAAAAAAAAAAAAAAAAATTGCCTTGACTTTTCTAGTAGGAGGACAGTATTTCTCTGTGTGTTTCAAATATCAGGTTATAATGGCATATTTGGGGGTAACGTACTCTGAATGTCATCACTTCTTATCAGATCCTTACTTCTTTCTAAGATCTTAAATTTGTGGCCCTAATGAGAAGAGAGGATTTTGTAAGATATTTCAAATTAGTTTGTAATTTGCAGGTACATTTGTTTCTAGGTTAACTAAATCATTTGAGAATTACACATTATAGTAAGTGATTTGGTCATGACATTTCTCTGTTCTATAAAGTACATTGTCTCTGAAATGCTGTGATTATAATCTAAACCAACAATTTGTTAAAATTTTCATTATGCCTGTTAAATGTTATGAAAATGAAAAATATAATTAGCAGTAAAAATTAAACAAGTAGAATGTAATAGATGAATGGCATGAATAGAAATATTAATAACTTAAATGAGCTGACTTAATTTGCAATACTTTTCAAGGGAATGAATGGAGGATCATTTCTGGAGAAGATTTTTTTAATAGATGGAGGTGCAGTGCATCATTTCAGGAGTAGGTACAGGAATAGTGGGTAAGACAGAAGGGTAATTAGGTAATGCACAATTTTTGGCATTAACTGGATGACACAGCTTCTGAAGACTAGTTTGAAAAATTTAATTCTTGAAAATTATACTGTAGGTAGTGGAGGAGTCATGGGAAATTTCTAGTAGAGCAATGATAAAAAAGGAGAGTCATGTATAAGAATATTCTAATAACTATTTATGGGATGTTTTGAGATAGGAAAAATCATGTCAGATAGTTTAGAGCTCACAATTTATTCAAGAATATTCTCCTAAAACAACTGCACATTTAGCAAGTAAATAATGCATGCATGATAATGACTTCTTATCATGAAGTACATTGTATGGGCTGAAAGAAGTGACATCATTCTTCAGCCATCCTGAGGACTTTGCCAACACTTTTGTAACAAATGACAGGTTAACAAGAGAAGAAGCATGACACATTTATTTAAGCAAAGTTTGGCCTAACATAGGAGACTTCAAATTGAAGACTCCAAGATACATGAGAAAATGTCATAGTCAATGAAGCTGGGAAAGCCATCTAGAAATGTGATTGGACAGAAAGGGTATGATCTACTAGAAACAGACTGAGTGGAAACCAAGTGAGGCCTGTCTGTTTAGGTTCTTCTTGACCTCTCTGTTATATTATCTCTTCCTCCTGGGTATGAACAGGACCCAGGTGGAATGAGGGTCTTGTGACTGACTACTAACAAGGGTAGGTTAGAGAATTTCCTTATGGATGGTTCTTACACATAAAGGCAGAGGCAGGTTAGATCAATAGCTAGTTCTCACAGTTAACTTTGGGAAAAGGAGCTCTAGTTTCTATGACCTGCCTTCCTTGGAGAAGAATAATTAGTTTCCATGACTTCCATTGGGGAAGAATGAGGGACAAGAGACGAGAAGGCAGAAGGTCAAAGAGATGGTTCTAATGCTGTTTCTGAGGTCTTCTACATCCTTTAGTTCAAAATATTCAGCATGCCAATGTGCTATATTTAGGGGTACCATTTTTTGAACCCCAACACCATATGTAATGAATGTCTTACATTTTTGAGATTTCTCTATTCTTAGCAGTAGATTATATGTTTAGGATTTTAGGAAGAGGTTATGAGTGTGTTTGTTACAACATGGTTCCATCACTAAACTGAAGAAATACTTCACAAATATTTTCTCAAAGTAGATTAGTTTCCATACCTAGATTATTATTCTTAGACAATGTCGTAATGTGTTTGGGCTGCTGTTACAAAATATGGGCTGGGTGGTATATAGTAATACAAATGCATTTCTCACAGTTCTTGGTACTGAAGTCTGTTATTTGGGGGGTTCTGGTGAGTGCCTGCTTCTTTGATGGTTATCTTCTTGCTGTAATCTCGCAGGATGGAAGGACACGTTTCTGAGGGTACTGAACCCATTTGTGAGCACTCTACCCTCATGACCCAATTACCTCCAAAATGCCCCATCTCCTAAAACTGTCACTTTTGGGGATTAGATTCTTCATCGATGAATTTGGGGGTTCTGCAAACATTCAGATCACAGTAGATAATGTATAGGGAAAAAAAAACCACTGAAATATTATCGGAAAAACACGAATTTGATTTTTTTGATCTCAAAAAATACCTGCATGAATTAAAACAAACTAAACCTAGACCCCCAAATGTTAGCCTAAAATACAAGAAATGCACATTCTTTCACTCACTGTAGAAGTGAATTGCCCTGACCCAGGAAACAAAAATAATAATAAGCTAGAGTAACGATGTGTTCAGAAAAATTGGAGTCAGCTAATCAATTTTCACTAACTCTCTGATTTATAAGTCTAATAACATGACTGGCAATTTATAGTCCTTATCACTAAGCCTCAAAACACAATTTGCAGCAGCCATAAGCAATTTGTTTAGTATAAATGGCCTTTAATTCTATTGATGACTGATTAATTCATAAATCACCAAAAGAGACATGTGTCTGGGAAAAAAATGTTATCCCAGCTTTCTTATTTATTTTTAAATTTATAATTCTGCATTATTACTAATAAAAGATAGATCAAATCTTATAAACATCCAATATAAGAATGTTAATCAGTAAAATATGAAAACCTTGGTTTTTCTGAGAATTAAATCATTTTAAAATGAATTCAGGAAAACATTGAAATGAATTCAGGAAAACGTAGGATTTTAGAAGTTTACTTTGAAGTGATTTAATAAGCTTAAAAATCTAATAGAAATGTGTTAAGCCATAAAACCTGTTCTTTTTTATTTTGGATGCTGTGACTAACTGACCCAACCAGCACAACTATAGAGGAGAAATAATTTATTTGAGGGCTTAGAGGCCTTAGTTCATAGAAGGCCAGCTCCATTCCTCAGGATTCGAGGTCAGTTTAAGCATCATGGCTAGAGAGGGTGGTGGAGGGAAGCAGCTCACATCATGGAGATCAGGAAGCAAAGAGAGGCTCCACTTGTCAGATAAAAACATATACCCAAAGCCACGCCCAATTCCACCTCCAATTCCACACACTACCACTTCAGTTACCACTCAGTTAATCCCTATCAGGGAATAAAATCACTGATTGGGTTAAGACTCTTACAACCCAATCATTTCTCCTCTGAACCTTCTTGCGTTGTCTCACATGTGAGCTTTGGGAAACATCTCATGTTATCTAAAACATAACAGGTGCTCAGGTTCAAACCCAGAGTCTCGTGCATGCTAGGCAAGCGTTCTACCACTGAATTTTCTCTGCAGCCCCTCACAGTCATTGGATAAAGGATAAACAATTTAAGATAAAAGTATTTTGGAGAAAAATAAAACTTAAAATGGGATATTCATTTAAAAATATAAAAGATTGCATTTACACAGTTAGTGACAACATGTGGTGACAATGCTGGGCTTAAGACATTTAAAAAGTGAAGTTGAAGAAAACACTGACTAAAAGGCAAAAAGAGCACACAGGACGGCTTTTCAATGGCATTGTTTACTTCAACAGGGATGTAAAACAGATGAACAGGTACACGGGGCTCTCTCATGGTTTTGATGAATGAGCTCATAGTTAAGAACTATAATGAGGGGACTGATGATAATAAAAATGTATTCATCTGCTTTCTACACATATTGAAATTTTCACAAACTTGTTACTGTCTTACTAAGGGTAATCTGCAGATAAACAATTTGTCTTCTTTTATACTCAGTTCAAAATGGCATCAAAGACATTTCCAGTTTTCTCGCACTAACAAAAAAATGAATTTGTGTGGAACATGACTAGCTCAATTTTTGTGAATTTAGGTGTTCAACACCAAACTTTTACCTTTATCTTTGCTTTTCCCCCATCAAGGTGGGTCTCAAGTTAGCACTGGACTTTTGCTGATGCATAAAACCTGGTAAGTTTGGCTGTCATAATTCTTCCTTTAAGCAGAAAGTAGATTGGAAAGAAATTTGATTCTGTTGTTTCCTGTTAGAACATTTCAAAATACTCAGATGTCAAATGGGATAAATCAATTTTGATGGACTTCTGGGCTCAGCCCGCGTGGGCATACTTTTACAGGGTTTTTATTCACTCCCTTTCTAATCTTTCCGGTGAGCGGACTGCTAAGGCATTATTCATGCATGTCATAGGAAGTTGGTTGTTCCATTTAGTGATTTACTGGCTTGGGTGCTTTTTTGTCGAAGTCTGAATAAAGTGACAGGAATCTTTTTTACTCAAGATTGTTCTTGGCATAGCAAATGCAAGATATTCAGCTAAAATAAATACCCGTGAGAATCATAAATGCCATTAAGGACTTGGATTCAAAAGGAATGCTTAAGTTTGGCTTGAATAAAGAAAAAAAAAAAAAAACAGAATTTCATTGTTACTATTGCTCAAGTTGGCAGATATAATTATTTTCTCAGAGTCGTTTTTTTTACTATCTGTAGGTTGTCAGTTCAAGAGAGGAAAAGGGGAGGCAAAGGTGGTCTCCCTTTCACTCCCTCCTAAGAAACAATATGGAAAACCCAAATGTCAATGGGAGGCTGTGGCTTCCTGGGGCCTTAGGGACACTCTCAGACTCCAGAGGCTTTTCTCTCTACCCTTCTTTCTATTCCTTCCCTCTCTTCAGCCTACTTCTTTCCCCAGTAGTCAGTTGGCAGAGTACATTTTACTGTGTAATTATTCTCCGGTTTCTTGTCTCTCCATGTGCTTTTTAAAAAGAGAAACGAAATATTATTTTCTTTCAGGTGGTGACAGATTTTCGACAAGGCAATGATCAAAGTGACAAGATAGAAAAGTTTTATTTTTTCATCTCTTTTTCTTTTCATTTTTGGCCTGCAGAATCAAGACTTTGTGCCTTTTGTGAATATATCTGGTTGGCTGGCAGAGCCTTATATCAAGGATGCCAAACCAGTGTAAAGACCTAGTCCATAACCTCTAATCTTACAGACATGAACTCTATTATTTCCCATTAAAATTAGAGGTTTCCAAATTGTAACAGATGTCCTTAATAGACATGTCTTATTACTGGGTAACATTAGGTAAATGAAAATTGAACCCAGTGTTTTAAGTTGCAGTTCATGATAATACAAAGCTCTGAGGTTGGATCTGGCATTTTAAGCTCAAATTATAGAAGCCTTTATACAATTGTCATTAATTGATGCATCAGCAATTTTTCTAAATTGCAGCAAGTATGAAATAGTGGGAATTAAAAAAAAGTAGAGCCCTATCTACTACAAAAAACTACAATATTTGACATCCCCTAATTCATAGGGACTATACAGTGCATTTCAATAGCAAGGATATTTTAATTAATTCCCAAGATAATAGGAATGAGGATGGAAATCTTCCAATGGACCAATAATGAAAACAAGCTGAGGGATGAATAACTTAATATAAAAGAATTTTATGACTATGTGTTATTGCAGGTGTCTGACTATTTTAAAACAGAGAAGATGATGTCTATGTGAAGAATAATTAAGTTATAAACACATGAAATGGAAAAAACAAGAGACAAGTCTGTTTTGATAAAGTCCTTGAAAACAGAAATCATATCACTATGAAATGAATTCCATTACATGCTTAACATAATTTAAGCACATTAATATTGTATATTAGCTGGATAAAATTCTATGTGCCTCTAGTGTTATATTAGAAGTTTAATTTCACAGCCAGTTCTTTTTCCGAATTTTTTTCCAAAAGTGTTTTGAATAAGTTTATCATGGGGCCCTTAGACAAATATTGCATTTAAAGAGACAGATAGTTTTTAGTATCTATAAACAAGAAGAAATGGCTTATAAATACATTATTTTTCCCTCACATTGATAACCCTCTGAAAATTTTTTAAAAAGCATATTTATAGCATTTTTCTATCAGTCACAGGAGTAAGATGTTTGAAACAACCAGAAAAACAGAATGTTTTAAGGACTATTTGTTTTGTTTTTGTTTTTGTTTGCCAATGCTGGAAGGGGTATTGGCAATTCTTGGGATATTTGATAGCAAATCCACAGGTAAAACCACAGTGAAAACAATAAGATTTCTCATTCAGAATTTAAGAAACTTGGAAGTCCTCACCTATTCTAACAAGTAAAAAGCCTAACAACCTGAATTTAAGGACGCTGTTCTTAAATTGGTCAGAGAATGAGGTCATGGGGCAAATCATTGCCTTCAAAGTTTGAGAGACAGACAGGCAGAAATTCATGAGAAAAAAAATATTAAGGAAGACCGGTGCTGCACAGGGAGACTTGAACTGTAATTGCTGGATTGCTGGAGGTTCAACATGGATGCATTTGAGAGTTTAAAACTCCAGGGGAACCAGTCCTGGGGCAAGGAGAATAATTTTGTACATTTACCTTTAGGAGCTCAAAGGTTCTCTCAGTGAACACTAGAATAAAATTCCTTTGTGTTTTTCATGAGGGATGGGGGAAAGAAACCATTCGGACACAATCTAGAACATTCTATCCTTGTTAACAAGGCCTGTCCTCAGAAGAAAATACAAGAGACTAACCCAATAGGTTTTTATCAATGCCTAGCCTGCCTAAAGGAAGAAATATACCCTTCTGAAATCCTTGGTAGCCATCTGTTTTAGTCAGTTTTTGCCACTGTGACTAACAGATCTGACCAGAACAATTTTAGGGAAGAAAAGTTTATTTGATGGCTCACGATTTCAGATGTCTTAGTCCACAAAAGCAGGCTCCCTTCCTCAGGGTTCAAGGTGCGGAAGAATATCATGGAGGAAGAGTGTGGCAGAGGGAAACTGTTCATGTATGATCAGGAAGCAGAGAGAGAAAGAGAGAAAGAGAGAAAGAGAGAGAGAGAGAGAGAGAGAGAGAGAGAGAGAGAGAGAGAGAGACTCCACTTGCCAGATACAAATAAATACCCCAAAGCCACACCCTCTATGCCCCCATCTGCCTTTGATTACCACTCAATTAATCCCATAAGGTGATTAAATCACTGATTGGGTTAAGGTTTTCACAACCCGATAATTTCCCTTCTGAACCCTCTCACATTGTCTCACATGTGAGCTTTTGGGACACACCTCACATCCAAACCATGACACCATCGGTCCCTTCTAAAGGAGAAGCACTTGTGAAGGCTACAGGTCAGAGGCACAGGCTTGCTAAAACACTGAGACTGAAACACAGAACTGAAGAACAAATCTTCCTGTCCCCACACATTACCACAACAGTACTAAAGGCCTATTCATGAAAGTGACTTTATCTAGTACATGATTTCTGACTATCAAGAAAAAGTTACAGCCGGACAAGATGATGCACGCCTGTGGTCCCAGCAGCTCAGGAGGCTGAAGCAGGAGGAACTGGAGTTCAACACCAACCTCATCAATTTAGTGAGGCCCTAAGCAACTCAGTGAGACTGGGTCTCTAAATAAAATACAAGAAAGGGCTGGGAATGTGACTCAGTGGTTAAGTGCCCCTGGGTTCAATTCAATTCCTGGTACAAAAACAAACAAACGAACAAACAACAACAAAAACCAGCTACAAAACACATAGAAGACAAAAACTAACAAAGAAGCCCCTCCAAAAACAGTTCAAAAAGTTTTAAAGAGACAGTGCAAGAACCAGACTTACATGTGTCAAGGGTGTTGAAATTATCATTAGTGGATACCATCTGCTAAATGCACTAGTGGATAAACTAGACAACATGCACAAACAGATGAAAAATGTGGTTAGAGGAATAGAAATTCTAAGGAAAAATAAAGGAATGATAGAGATCAAAAGCAGTACATAAAAAGAGCTGGTGATGTAGCCCAGTGGGAGAGCACTGGCCTATCAGGTGTGAGGCCCTGGGTGTGATCCTCAGCACTGTGAAAAAACAAAAAAGTAAATAAAATCCACATCGTAGTGAAAGTGAAGAAAGCCTTTGGTGGACTTAGTAGTAGACTGGACAAGACTGAGGAAAGAATCTCTAAACTTGAGAACATGTCAATAGTAACTTTCAAAATAGAAAAGCAAAGAGAGAAACAAACTAAATAATCAAAAAAGAGTAGATCATCCAAAATCTGTGGGGAAGCTACAAAAATGTATAACTTATGTGTCATAGAAATGTCAAAAGAAAGGGGAAAGAGAATGAAATAGAAAGAATATTTGAAACAAGAATAACTGAAAATTTACTCCAAATTAATTTCAGACACCAAAGCAGGAAGCTCAAGGAATACCAAGGAAAAATGGGAAAAGAGAAGAGAGCCCAGAAACAGACCCACATAAATTTAGTCAACTGATATTTGAAAAAAGGACAAAGGCAACACAATGGAACAAAGATAATCTTCTGAACAAATTGTGCTGGAATAACTAAAGATTCCTAAGACTAAAACAACAAAAATCTACACATAAAACTCAGTCCTTCACAAAAATTAACTGAATATAGCTGATAACCATGTGAAAGGCTGCTCCACTCATATGTTATTAGGAAATTGCAAATTCAAACAACATAGCATTATACACCTATTGGAAGAGCCAATGTCTAAAACTTTGTCATCCAAATGCTGGAGAGGAGGTGAAGCACCAAGAACTCTCATTCATTATTTGACAATGCAAATGGTACAATTACACTGGGAGACAGTTTTGAAGATTCTCAGGAAACTAGACATACTTTTTACTGTTATCCAGCAATCACACTCTTTGGTAGTTACACAAAGGAGTTGATAACTTATGTCCACAAAAACGAACAAACAAACAAACAAAACAATAACAACACGAACAAAAGCCTACACGTGAATGTGTATAGAAGTTTTGGTTTTGATTGCTGAAACTTGAAAGCAAGTGAAACTATTACTTGTAAGTCCTCCAGGAGATGACTAGATAAACTGTGGTACATCCAGGCAGGGGAATATTATGTATTCAGTGCTAAAAGTAAAGGAGCTATGAAGCCATGAAAAAGCATGGAGGAAACCTAAATGTGTATTAAGTGAAAGAAGTCATCACCCCGGGTCTGTGTGCTCTGATTCCTTTTTTGGTGCTAGGGATTGAACCCAGGGCCTTGTGCATACTAAGCCCGTGTTATACTACTAAGCTGTCTCCCAACCCTATATCATTCCAGTTACATTAATTCTGGAGGCAAACCTATGAAGATGCAGATATTACAGTAGTGGAAACATGTCATTTTACATTTGTCAAAATCCATACAAAGTGTAACACCAAGAGTGAGAGATAAATACACAATGAACTTAGGGTGATGATAATGTATCAAGGAAGCTCATCGACTGTAATGATTGCCTCATTCTGGCACAGGATTTTGATAGAGGGAGAGTATTGCACTGATGGCACTGTTCATATGTGGAACAGGGTAAATCTCTGTACCTTCTGCTCAATTTGCTGTGAATGTTAAACTGCTCTAAAATTAGTTGTTTTTTTAATGATAGGTTCATTTAATTATTACCTGGATTGTGGTGATAGGAAAACAACTGTGTTGTCCAAATTCACCAAATTGTACCCATTAGTTATGTGCAATTTTTTGTATGCATTAATAATGTCCAAAATCACCAACATTAATTTACTAAGTATGTGCATTTGGGGTATGCTAGTTATACATCAGAAAAGCTGAAAAAGCGATTGACAAAGTATATTAAAAATGTTTTAACATGCAGTGGTATGGCATAATAAGATGGGATATTTAATATATTTTGTAAAATTGTCACAGAAGAAACAATTTCTTTAAGGGGCTATATTTAGAAGCAATGTTTGTTTGAAATGTTCAAGATTGGGAATAGATAAAAAAAGATTATTTGGTGTTCACTAAAAAGTGACGTGCTGGGTCTTCGTTTGAAAACCTCTCAGAGATGACCTATTTGTATAGGGTCATATATATTTAATTGACTTTCTGTGGCCTGGAACTTGTAGAGCTAGAAGTTAAGTTGTAGAAAACTAATTGTAGTGAAAGTGATTCTTGTCTGAGTTAATGCAATGAATTTAGTGTGGAATATATAATTACTTTTTGCTCTGTAGAAAAGATAACACCAATTATTATGTTACATTGTTCTACAGGATATCAATCAGTTTTGCTTGTCTTAGAAGCTTCATTTTAACACCTCTGGCTATATCTTTGTTCTTCAAACTCTCTTTTGAAATGATCTTAACATCTTACTGGTTTCCTCATTAATGAGTTAAATGGAATTTTTGACATCTGTTCATTTCATATTTGCATGAGAATTACATTTATAACTGTCTGACAAATATTCTTCAGTATACTCAGTTTGAAAATTTTATTTCTTTTGTCAAAAGCCAGGGTGGTTTATAAGGCCTTATTTGTTGATTTATAATCATAAATAAGGGATATTTCTATTTTAGATATAGGGGACCACTGCATATATTTTTCTGAGTGGATTATAGGAAATAAATTAAAAGCATAATGATGACAATAACTAATGTCTACTGAGCCTTTACTATGAAAAACGTGCATATTTTACATCGTTTGTCCTATTTTTCTTTTACAACGTTGTGATACAGTGATAATGTCAGTGTCATTTTATAAATAATAATTATTACTACAATGATATACATAGCAGCTAGCATGCCAAGATTTTACTCAAGGCTTAGTACTGCTCAAAGCACTGTGCAGGTACACTTTCACTCACTCCCCAAACCGATCTAATCAGGTTGATACAATGCTATTTCAGTTTAAGATAAGAACCTGATGCCCAGAGGGGACAAGTAATTTGTCTGTGACCAGACAGAATGTTCTGGAAGTCTCACCGAGGTGGAAAAATCTCAAGTCTGTGTTACATCCATATATGAGGTTTTTTCCCCAGAACAGATATTAAAGCCTCTGTGAATATTTCACTGTGGTTTCCATGTTTTATGGACATGTGCATTTTTCTAGGTGAATGTGTCCATTACTTTCATTATATTTCCCAGAAAGTTATGAAAGCCCTACAAATGCATGTGGCTAGCTATATCACCTGAAACCATTCTTCCTATACTTCATAAAAAGGAATATATTTAAGAGTATGAAAATTTTTTCTATCACAAAATTTCACAGAAAAATATAATTAATCTATGTGATTAGTGCTTAGGAATTAGTCTTTGGTTGTTAAGGCTAAAAAACAATACTGTCTTTTTTCTTTTTTGGTGGTGGTGGTGATGATATTGGGTGGTGGTACTGGTGTTGGTACTGTTTGGTGGTGGTGGTACTGCCTTGCACAGGCAAGGCAAGTGCGTTACCACAGAGCTATATCCCCAGCTCCCAGCAAGACTGTCTTATGTAAAGATTATAATGTGTTCCTTGTATAAATAGATGCATGTGATTTATGCAAAATAATGAAGTAGTATTTTGGCATTTACAAGGGAAGTACTATACATATGTATATGCATGTACATACATATGTGTATATGTGTGTATATAAATATACACACATATACATATACATCACAACAGGGGAAATTATAGTTAAAAGTTGCTGAGAATTGCTCTTATCTCTACTTAATTTCTTTAAAAAAATCAATCTCTAGCAAAACTTTTTCCATTCAAATATGAATATGCAATTAGTGTTATGGTTTATAATATGGTACTAAAAATGACATTAAAAAGGAGAAATGAAAGAGAAAGAAGGAAGGAAAGAGAAAGCAAGGAAGACAGAAGAAAGACCAGAAGTAAGGTGGAAAAGCTCATTGTATACTTCACTGGCAAATTGTGAGGCTTTTCTGGGGAAGAACAGTTGATTCTTCTAGCTGAATAGGCACCAGTTTGTTCTAAAAATATTGTTGCTGTTATAAATGCTTGAATTTTTCAAGTTAAGTTGCATTTGAATTTAATTTTTTTCGGTTAATATGATCAAAACAACAGAATGAAGAGTAGAGTGAATGCATTTATATTAACCCAAATCTCATCAAAATAGATACTTAAAAAAATAATTGTTCAAATTCAATTGTTTGTGGGTAGTACAAAATTATTTTGTATGGAGAACAAAACTCCTTTATGCTCTGCCACGTTAATTCATATGTATGCCTCATCAAATCCTCCAGGAAGCAGTATCTGTCATGCTTAGTATTTATGAGCTCCTTTGGCTTTCTTTCAGCTTTTGAATCTTTTACCATCTCACTGTGCATCAATTGTTCAATGTCTGTTTCCCACAACTAATAGTGAACTTCAGAATTCAGGTATTTTGGTATGAGCTGTACTTATGAGGACTTTTATGGTTTGTTATGGTTTGGATATGAGATGTCCCACAAGATCTCCTGAGTTTCTGCAGAAATATTCAGAGGTAAATTATTAGATCACATGAGGTTAGAACCTAATCAAGCCTAGATATGAATGGACAGACTGGGTGGTAACTGTAGGCAGAAGAGGTGTGGCTGGAGATGGGTCATTGGGGACATGTCCTGAAGGGTTGTTCTTCCCTGTGCCCCTCCCATCCCTCTCTTTCTGTTTTCTGATGTGGCCACGAGCTGAGCATCTTTCCTCCACTGTGCCCATCCCTCATGATGTGCTGCCTCACCTTGGACCCAAAGCAATGGAGTAGGCAACATAAGAACTAAAGCCTCTAAAATGGCAACCCCCAAAATAATCTTTTCCTACTCTGAGTTGTTCTTGTTGGGTATTTTGGTCACAGTGACACAAAAGCTGCCTGAAAGAGGAATCTGTTAATGTTTTAACCCAAGTGAAGTTATGACACCTTTACTTCCTAGGTGTTCAGAAGTAGAAGACAAAGCAACCTAGCCTTCTGAAGTTTCTAGATTTCTGATATACACTGTAATCAGTTCCTCTCAATCATTTGTAAACTGGGAAGTGAGAGCATTCTCATAAAAAAGAGAACGTAATCTTCATGAGGCAGAACTGCTTTTCTAATTTACCCCTGGGTTCTTTGAGCTTCCCTGGAGCTCAAAGCAGAGAATCAATGAATATTTGCCTCATAAAAGAACGAATGAGAAATGTAATGGTCCATCCGTTTTCTTCTGTGAAGCAGAGTAAATGTGATCTAACCTCTCCAGCCAACCCAACTGCTGAGTATAAAATTTGTCAATTAAAGGGCTGTTGGAACATGCTGTGAGCTAAGCCACACCTCCCTTTTACTCTGAAAGGCTTCACAAAAGGTGGTGACCCCAGGATAATTAACATTTCTGTTGACACCTAATTGGTTTCAAGTGGTTTGCATACACCTAGAGAGAGTGAATAGGCTACCCTTTTCATTTTCTTTTAAAATACAGGTTTCAATCACATTGTGGATTAACAGGATAGAAATGAAAATGAATGAATATTAGAGTAACACCCCAACCACCCCCACCCCAACTCTCAGAAATGTGGCTGAGACTGTCAACAATGACTAACAGTCTTTGGCATCTGAAACTCTAGATTGATTTCTTTATGTGTTGTGTTGTGTTGTGTGTGTGTGTGTGTGTGTGTGTGTGCTCCTGCCCATGTATTTGATATGTCTATGTTAATGTTGCTTTTCAGAGGATAAGCTATATTATTGGGAACTGTATTTTTCCTAAATCTAATAAATTTTGTCAGGGCCTAACAAGCAATGGATGCATACAAAAATACCATAAATATTCTAAATCTGTAACAAAATTTCTTATTAACATTGATAAACATAAGCTCTATATATAGAAAGAGAAACTATTCCTGGATGAAATTCTATTAAATGAGTAAAAAGTATCCCTTAAGAGAACAGTCTGAGAGCTATTTTATGAAAGTAAAACAAACAAACAAACCCTATGAAAAATGTTCTTGCAGCTTGCGGTATTGTTGCTCACTGGTAGAGCGCTTGCCTGGCAAGCATTTAGCTCTGGGTTTGATCTTCAGCATGGGGAAAAAAATAAATTCTTAAGAATTAAAAATTCTATCCCCACTTATTACACTTGAAGAAAAATGGAATTTGCGTTTGTTAATTTATAGCTGTACTGTACTTGTGATGGGGGGCAGACAGATGCACGTGGTAGGAACGGAACACAAGGGTAAGGAAATGGGCCCACTGTGCTGATCCCCACATGCTGTCTTTTCCAAGAAGCAATTTACCTGCAGCCCTGCCTGGATTAAGTGGACAGGATATGTCATTCCTCAGCAAACTACCTGCTATCTGCAGGAGAAATATAGGCCCCAAAATAATGTTAATAAGAATAATCCAAGTTATTTTAAAGGGGAAAGACTTTTGTGACCCTTTTCACAAACTAGATCCTAAAACTCAAGGAGATGAGGGTAATGTCTCCTGACCATACAATCTGTAAGAATTTATGGTCAAAATCCAATTAGAACTTGGCAGCATGGATCAAAGTGACATAGAGTTGTCATGGCAGTGGGGACTTGAAAATCTGATACCATCCTGCTGTTAGTCAAAAGTCAAGGGATGGATCTGAGCAGGACTCTGGAAACTTCTCTGGAATAGCCAATAAAACTGGAGTGCAGGGGAGGCACACTGTCCCCCTCCTCTCTAAGAGAACCTACTCTTCCTCCAAGGGTGTCCCTTTTCCCTTTTCCTGTTCCTTCAACATACTCATGCTTGTTACTCTGAGCGACACCTCTGAATCTTTCTGACTTGACTGTAACACTCAGGGTTTGAAGGCTGGTTCTTTACACTACTGGTTTCCGGAAGACCCAAGTCCTATAACACTTGTAGGCAGTCAAGTTTCTTTTTTTTCTTTTCTTTTTTTTTTTCACAGTGCTGAGGATTGAACCCAGAGCCTTGTGCATGCAAGGCAAGCACCATACCAACTGAGCTATATCCCCAGCCCAGCAGTCCAGTTTTTGTTAAGTTCTTTTTCATATTTACTTAAATTCAAAGAATTTTCATGCTGGAAGACAGTCTTTCATGCCACCTAGACTGCTTACATCATTTTTATACATAGTGGATTGATTGAGCTGAGACTCAGTATATAGCCCACCAAAGTATTCCTCTAGGCCAGAATATACCTCTTTGACAAATTGACTATTATGCACTGTTATTTTTAGAAATTGAAGAAGTAGGCATAGGTCTGAAAATTTGCTCTTTCCCCAAGAAATTTATGTCTGCAAAGGAAATCTGCATTTGTAATTGTGTCTCAGTACCAGGAAGGATAACTGTTCAATCAAGAGAGACTTTATTTTAATGAAGTCTTAATCATGGACTAAAATTTACATAACCATCCTTACCTTTGTCTTTTGGAGCTTTTCCTAGTCATTTTTTGGCCTGCCTCTTACTCTCCAGTAATTTGTTTCCACCAGCCTCCAGAAGACTGAAACCTTGAAATCCTTTTTGTAATGCAGAACAACTCAAAAGCTTCAATCATGTGGCCTCTTTTTTCAGCCTCAAGTTTTTGTAGGGCTCCCATTCATACATATGTAATTGAATTTTTTTCTCCTATTAATTTATTATATGTAGATTTAATTCACAGACCAGGCAAAAAACTGAGAATGAAATTTTTCTCCCCCTACATTTGAGAGTGACACTATGTGACAAGATTCTCTGGGTTTTAATCCAGACTCCAGTACAAACTGGCTTTGAATTCAGGACAGTTAAAAAAAAAAAATTCAGTGGTAATCATGCCTTATCTGTAAAATGGGATAATAGCAGTACCCATTCATTATTTGGAAGAGTAAATGATTTAATAAGTAAAAAGAGATTGACTCATGGTAGTTACTCAATACATGTTAGACATCATTATTAGTCACACTAAAAGGGACTACAGAAATGAAGAAATGTAGTGGCAAAACAGATTCAGATTCAGTTCTTCCAAGTCTTTACCAGAGACTTTCCATTATTCCAGGGCCATGAGCATTCGGAACCAAACAATTTCTACTGATTGTAAGTTAAGTTAGAAGAATTTTTCTTTGGGAGTTGTTTCTTGGTAGTACTTCCCCTCCCTTTGCCTGACAATCTCAGTTTTAAAGAAAAACTGCATGTAAATGATTTAAGATGTTAACTGCTACATAATCTTTCTTTATATCTGAGAAGCCCAGAACATCTGGTGACCTTCAGATTACATCAGAATGTGTAAATCCACACTTTATTCTTCAGCCTTGTGCATTTACTAACAGAAAACATGTAAATTGCCATGAGGTTTAACTTGCAGAAAAGTTACATGTTTGTCTAAAGAATTACAGGAACAAGCCCCAGGAGGTCAAGGTTGATTGTGATGTTCTGGCCAGAGGGAAAACAAGAGACACCCACACTGGATAATGAAAATCCCCTCTGGCATGTAGTCCTCCCTTTCCCCCTCCTTTTCTTCCTTATAAAAGCACATTTACATATTGGAGTGCCCTGAAAGTCTCCCCTGGCCCCCTCCCCACCCCGGACAAAAGTTCCCACCATCTTCTTAAGTTGCCAATTCTTAAGAAACCTGATTTCCTTCCCACCAATTCTCATATCCCAAGTATTGGCTATTGAGCTACAAGCAGATAGACTTAGGACCAAAAAGAGTTTCTTTTCCCATCAAATTATCGAGAAGGAAAAAATAATTCCATTACCCATTTTAGGTTCTCCAACTGGTACATGTAAAGACTAGACAAAGGCAGATTAACAAGAGAGAAACAGACAATGTGCATGTGTAGGTCAAGCATACAGGTGGAAGCACCCATTAAGAAATAACCCCAAGGGATGGTTAGACTTCAGGTTATATAAATGGTAGGCTGGATAACAGAGAAGGGGTTTTAGCTTCTGGATGGGGAAGACAAGTTCAAGTGACCAGAAAAAGGTATAGTAAACAAAGGTTGTTTAGTAAGTCTTGTTATGCAGATTTAAACTGGTGCTTTCTTCATTGATAAGAGTTAAGGATCCTCTCTGGTACAAGTTAAGTTTTCCCTTCTAAAAAGAAAACTTTGTGACCTGGCTTTTTAGTTTTTCATAGGTTTGCTGCTTCTCAATGGCTCAAAACAATCTAAAGGCCAGAGAAGATGTTTTGAGTTGGGGTGTACTAGGACCCTTCAGTGTTATCTCTTCCTTCTCTGCTTTACCTCTTACACATATATTCCCCCCAAATTAGCCTAAGTTGGACACACACACACACACACACACACACACACACACACACATAATCCGGAAAGGAAAGTAGTGCATCCATTTAACTAATATTTGCCATTCATCGAATCAAAATGATGCAGTCAGTCTTTCTGGTATTGACATACGAGGTAAAAAGGCAACAAGGTCCGATGTACCTCCTCAGGGCCCGCCTGAGGAGAATACCGTGCCGAGCAGGATGATGAGTGTCCTTGGCAAAGGAAACACACCGGAGCCCGGAGGTCTGTCAGCACCCGAGGCACAGCAGGAATCTCGTTATTGAGGAAATCACACAGCTTTTATGTAGGGTGGGGGCTAGGCGGGAACCAACCAGCTTAAAGGTCAGCAAGGCATGGGAGGTTCACTTAGGTGAGAGTCCCATTGGACTATGTGGCAAGCACGAGCTGATCACGTTCCTGGAACTGTTGTTAACCAATCCCTGACGGTGGTCTGATTTATCGTCTTAAACCTTTGAAACCGCCTTTGAGGCCTTGATCTAGCTCACTCGCCAGGGAGTAAGGAGTCAGCCTGAGTTAGTTAATTTGTCATTAGTCCCAACAAAAAGGTAGTTTCTTTTTTCTTTCATGAACATAAGGGTCTCTTCTAGATCATGACTTTCTAGTTATTTTATTCATACAGTTTACAAAACTAAGACTGAATTTATAAGCGGTTCAGTCAATATGAATTGTGTTTTCAATAAGCCATGTCCATAATTTCTTGCTAATTATCTGTGGGTGTTAGTTTCATAGGAAACCAGAATTATTTGATCCAATAAGTATGCTCTATTCTTCTCTCAGGTAGAATAGAAATGATTAAAACTAATATTTTTGATGTGCCAAGAATCTGATAACTCATTTAATCTTGAGAAAAACTATGAGATGCCAATAATCACAGGCACTGTTTTTTGCATGTAATGTGTGACTGGCATTGTGCTTAATGCTCGTAATATCCCTCATAGCGGTACTATGAAGTACATACCACTGTCATTTGCATTTTGTAGAGGAGAAAACAAGACTCCAAGAAGCATATTATCAGTCTAGAGTCATATAGTGGGTAGACAAGAAGCAGAACGTGGACTTAAATTTAAATTTGCACCTAACAGGACAATGTCTGAGTCACACAAGACAGACCATAAATGTTTGTGGAATTGTGGGAAGCAGTTGAAGTGAAAAGCTCAGAGAATCTTTATCTAGAGAGCATTAATTAAAATAAATCCTTCCTTCAACTTTTTTCCATTTAACTGACATCAAGTGTTGTTTTATCATCTCTGCCTCTTGATTTCCACTTTCTTAAAATGGGTTTAATACTACATGGGCTATGTTGTGAGGATCAAAATCCTTTTAAAGCACTTAGCCTAGGGCCTCAATCTTCTGCAGCAGATTCTCAATAGTAGTTACCATTAGGTTTATTGGGCAATGATGGGGATCAGGACATGCTGCCTCCCAAACCATGGCACCTCGGTATATTATCTATTTTAAACTGAAGGGATTTTAGGAGCAGCAGGTGCTGGAAAGTTTCCCTGACCTTTTCCTGCTCTTTTCCCGGAAGCAAATCCTAAAACTGACACAGAGGTTTCTGACTTTCCTGAAATAGGTCATGAGTCTCTCGTGTGAGAGGTGTTCTCCCTATGCTCAGGATAAAGGAACATTTTTATCTCCAAGACACAGGAACATAGAGAAGAATCACAACAAAAAGGAGTTACTCAATTGCCCCTGACCTAATACATGTAACTCAGATCCCTTTGACATACTGTCTCTTTCTGGAACTTTCAACTCCTCATCCAACCTACTTTAAACAACTAACTGGTTTGGCCATTTCTTTGGGTCTTTATGATGGCTCCTGTTTTAGTAAAATTTATCTTGAACAAATTTTTATGTTTTTCTCTTGTTAATCTCCTTACTGTTAGCAGCACATCGCCTATGAATTAAGAGGGTAATAAGAAAATGTTTATTTCCTCTTCTATAGTAGTAATGTCAAATGCATTAAATATATTTTATATCTTAGCATAATGATGCAAAGATGAGGGTAAAAACACGATCTTATTCATAAAATCTTCCCATTATCATTCACGCTTTCTACTTTCAGTAAGAACTTCCTCGTGTTTATCCTTTACATCATTGATTTTTGAAATATTTGGTACTCTATTTCCTAATATAAATAAGGACTTTCCTTTGTATATCTTTTATTGTATATTATAGACTGAATTTGTATTTTCAAGAATCATCATTCCATTATTTTCTGCTCTTATACTTCAATCAAAAATATTCTCTATTTATCTGAACTTTCTTCTCTAAATTATATAAAAGGAGGATATGTTACAGCTACTTCTACATAAAATATTATCAAATGTATTAAGTTCATAAAATGCTTTTTAATGGATTTTTGGTTGTTTTTGTTTCAGTGCTGGGGATTAAACCTGGGATCCCTTGTGTGCTAGGCTAGTCTCTGTTACTGAGTTTCACCTCCAAACCCAGAATACTTTCTTTTGTAGTAGAAGGAATCAAACTCAAGACCTTTTGCATATTAAGTCCTGCCTTACCACTGTGCTAATCCCCATCCCAGTCTTTTAATGGGTTTTAATAGGAAGAAGATGTGAGATTTCACAAAAATATTTGGAGAAATATACTACTTATATATTTATAAATTAAAAGTAGGCTTTTCATAGCATAAGTATTGATGATGAAAGTATTTCTTGGGATGAATATGTAAATGCTGTACTCAATGTACTCAATAACCATTTAGTTCATCCTTACGCGTGATATTTAAATTACTAATAGCTTGCGAATTCATAAGAGTATATCATGTAATCATGGTATTTTCCCTTTCTCATTTAAATTAATAATTCTTTTTATTGATTTAGCATGTTAACAGGGATTCTTCCTGGCCTTAGATATTTATTGGCATACCGATTCACTTCTGGTTGAGGTAGTTTAAAGTGTTCTGTTGAAACATCTACATGTAAGGTAGCAATACCAATGTCAGAGAATATTTTCAGTTAATTCTGATAGAAAACTCTTTTTAGACAAGCATTTTCTTATTCATTCCCATAACATATGGACCAGAGTTACCCTTTATCCCTCTGACAATGCCCACAAATGTTTTAAGCACCTACATTCATTTTTTACTGTTTTCTGCTTCTCATTAGTGAAGAGTGCTCAGTGTTTCAAAGTACACGGAATATTTTGTAATGAATGGCTCTTGTTATCAAGTCCTCTGAGGATTTTTTGACATTCAAAATGATGTTCTACTACAACACTGAAATCTTTTTCTTTATGTCAAATTCCCAGTGTATAAATTACAGTTAAAAATGAAATCTCCAACATGTTAGGACTCCATTCTCTACTGACATTTTTTAACATTGAGAAAAGCTTTTAGGATACAATGTACAATATCTGATATACATATTGTTCTTCAGAAAATAAGCTTAGGATAGCATTTTATTCAGCTCTGATCACAATGTTTGATACTTTAAAATGTCTTCTATAATTAAACTCAGATGCCATAATAAATGCAAACTTTACTCTAGTTTTTTTATTTTAAAATTTTATTTATTCACTTTTTTGATGCTTGGGGTTTAACCCAGAGGTGTTTTCTCACTAACCTATATCCAAGTTCTTTTTATTTTTAAATTTGGGGCAGGGTCTCAGTTTCCTAGGCTGGGCTCCAAGTTAAGATCCACTTACCTCAGCTTCCTGAGTTCCTGGAATTACAAATGTGTGCCACTGCACCTTGCTCATTCATACTTTTGTTTGATTCATTTGCCTAAGGTTGTGAAATGGCATTAAAAAAATCCCTCCTCTACACTGTAACTCTATTTTCCCTATCTATAAAGACATGAGAAATTTCCATGGTTTTATTAACATAGCTCTTAATATCCCTCAGCATCTGTTTCCACATTTGATCTTAATTAATGAGAAAAATATCCTGAAATTTCTAGAAAGCTTTATCAGATTTCATTAGACACTTGTTAAATCAATTGTTTGTATTCCTGTACCCTTTTCATTGAGTCTGCTTTATGTTCTCAGGCCAGAGAAATTTCTTGCTTTTAAGTTGGAAATTTATGGGAAGATAGGCACAAAAGGAAAAGATGAACCTGCCAGTAACAAAAAGCAGAATAAGTGAAAGTGTTTCTTTGAAGAAGTGAGTGAAATTTGAATTAATGAGAAAGACACCTACTTCAATTTTGACTTGATTGTGTGGCTGTCATTGTGACAAATATGAATTTTTGAAACTGATGTAGCCAGGGGATTCTCAAATAGGAAATCACTGACGTAAGTTTTCAAAAGTATAATTTATCTTTTTTCACTTGATTTGGAGTTGCAATAGCATGGGGCTAGGTAAGATGGGAAATTATTCTTCTTCAGTATTTTTGCTCATTTTGATTATACACTCCTTGTACTTTTGATAATGGTTGCTATGGACATATCTGTTTCATTGTAGTATATTTGGTTACCACTTTAAAACACATGAAGCATGCAAGCATGAATTACCTGAAACTTACCTGATTCTCTCACTAACAAACCCATAGGGCCTTTAAAAGATATTTCAACACTCTTGATTTAAAAAAAAAAAAAATTAAAACCTATTTAAGGGACATGGAAAATGGTAATAATCTGTCAAGTTTATTAGTATGCAATGATCACCTGAAGTCAGTTATTTTTTAAATAAATACTAGTCATTACTCCATTAATGAGCCTTTCAAAATAATGGTTTGGAGTTCACTATTACAGAAGGTTTAGATTCTGTGATGCTGAGTACAGAAAGAGAATTTATAAAATGTTATTACTGGGAGGAGTTTATTCTGTACAATAAATATTAACCCAGAGAGACACAAGGCATTTCAAGGTTCCAAATTTATTCCAAATTCAGAAAAAGAAAGAGACTCATATAGGAAAACTAATGCTTGTAATCTACAGGCAAATTTTGGCAGTGATTTTTTTTTTTTTTTAAATAAACTTCTTGCTATGTGGGTAACACCAACCACCTTAGATACCCAAGATTATCTCCCCATCTAAATGTTTGGAAATTTAGATTCTGGTTACTCTTTTGTTTTGTTTTATACATACTTTGATCATGTATAGTGTGCTCTCAAGAGGGCACTTGGATAAATGTGGGATGATGGATTTAAGAAAAATAATTTTGCTTAGCTGAGAAATTCCACCATCCTTTGAATGAAAATCACACACTTGCATGTAGAAGCTAGAAGCATAAGTAGATTCAGTTTCTCCACATACTTTTGTGCAAAAGAGAAAACCCAATTCACTTATATTTGCTTAAGCATACATATAATTATTTTTAAGTAATATAAAAAACATTTACTCTCAGAGATAAATCATCCACATTTAAACTCCATAGTTGCTAGTTACCTTTTCCAGGTCTCCTTCCAATTCTACCCTGTACTCTCCATTGTGTAATGGTCCTATCAAACAATTAGTTTTCATTTCTTCATCCTTGAGGAGGGTCATCACATCTACAACATAAAGTGGCTTTGAGGATTAAATTAGATAATGCATATAAACTAGTACATATAGAACTATATAACACAATATATGTACTATATAATATTACATATAGTACAATAGCACATCCTAAAACACAAAATGATAGATTATATCCCCTGCTTTCCTATTTAATTATAATGCATATCCCAACCATTTTTATTAAGAATAAAGGAAAGTTTTCTCTTTTTGAAATCTAAGAATTCCAATCTATAAAAGTAAACACATTTTGAAACATTGGAGTTGATTTGTAGCTTTTAAGTAGGAAAGATTATTTCAGTGAGGTTTGGGATGGCAGGACATTAACTTCTAGGGATATTATAAGCTATTTCAATTAAAAAACAATAGCATAAATAGCAAATGTCATTAAAAATTAGACTAAAATTATGCTATTTTGCACTGTCAATTCAGATGCGTGCTTATAGTATCACAGGTTGTGTTATTTTTGTATCTTATAAAAATAGTTTGAAGAGTAGCATTTCAAAAATATTTTAGAACAACATTCTTTTCTAATGAACCTGATGTTGCATTCCTGCAGATGGATAAAACTGAGAAGACTAAAAATCAAATTCAAAATCTGGGAAATCTGCTGTATCAGTGCCAGTAATAAAGTATCTGGATCTAACGTCACATTAAATATCATGTAAGACAAATCAGGGATTGTATTTTTATCTTTAATGGTATCAAGGTGGCTAATCATCATTATTAAATTGAGGGAAGACGAGTCATGTGCGTGAAATGAACATGTGGACTCATTCCAATTCCTCCGAGAAAGACCCTGTAATTGGCATCAATTAGTCCTCTTGTTGGCAGTTTTAGTAAACCATCTGAAATCTAATAAACACACTGAAATGCATTCTCAATGAAAGACAGTCATCTTGGACATTGATGAGAGCCTGATTAGCAAATTGGCAGTCAGTATGCACCCTCCTTCTTCAAATATTGACTTAATGCTTTTGTCCCCCTTTATCAGCACAAGACTTCATTTTCACTTCAAAAAATGAATTAACTTCTCTTCAATAAATAGTTTAGTGAGGGTTTCATTTTTAACCTTTGTGCATACTTTGATGTTAATGCGTGCATTACGGAAAAACTGGGAAACTCCAGGACACCACTAGCTGTAATAAGTTATGTAACTTAATCAGAACCATGATCTTTAAAGGTTGGTGCATTATCTCAAATACTTAATTTAGTCCTGGGGATTAGAGCTGTACACTGGGATACTCTGAGCAGAGTTTTCATATTAAACTCACAACTTTGAAGAATAGGAGACTTCAATTATTACCCAATTCAACTGTGAGATAAAACGAGATGTCAACTCTCAGAGAAATTAGGTGAAGAAAACAAAGCAAACTATTATTTGCTTTAAAAATTATTTTCCTTTTTTTTTCTTCCTTCTCTCTATTTTTCTTTTTTTAACCTTCCCTACCAACAAGTTTGTGTCTCTGGATTTCACTAAGATTGTTAAATTTGACACTAAGGATAAATACATGTGCATTTTATCAATTTAAAAGAATCACAATAATGTAGTTTGAAGTGTATAGTAAAAATTATAAAGGAAAATAAGACAGTTCATCTGTTATGTTTTTGCTTTTCATAATTAACAAACTAGTTTTTTTTTGACCATGAACAAGTGCCTTTTAGGAAATTTGTTGATTTATGATTTTGTACATTTTGTTTAAGTTACCTAAAAATTGTATTCCTGTATTTTTTCTCTAAGAATTGCAAATATCAACACCAAATATGTTGAAATCTACATTCAATATTCACTTTTAAATATGTGCTGAACAATGTAATGAACATTGAAAACATATGTGATGCTATGAAGTAGTTTGAATTTTTTTATTTCATGTATTTCAAAGAAAGCATCATACATTCATAAGTAACATTGTATGTTCATAAGTAACATTTATCAAACAATCTGTAAGTGGTATAATATTTAGATATTTCAATAAACATGGCAATGGTATCAGAATAGAGACCATATGGATTAAAGCCAAACTGAAGGCTGCAGTGACTTAGATGTGGTATGTCACTGGAAGGTTTGCCTGCTGGGAGTTTGGTCCTCAGTGTGGCAACTGGGGGTGGAGCTTGGTGGGAGGTCCTTAAGTGACTGAGGCCATTTTTCAGGATGGGATTAAGGTAGTTGTCATAGGACCCCTGAGTGAGTTAGCAGGAAGGAGTTGTTATAAAAGAACAAGACTGGCCCCTTATTATGGTTAAGATTTGAGGTGTCCACCAAAAGCTCATGCGTGAGACAACACAAGAAAGTTCAGAGGTGAAATGATGGGTTATGAGCCCCTTAACTTAATCAGTGCACTAATTCACTGATAAGGATTAACTGGGTGTTATCTATGATCAACAAGGGTGTGACTGGAGGAGATGGGTTACTGCTATATATATTTTGTCCTTAGAGAGTGTAGCTCTCTCTACTTCCTGGTGACCATGTCTTAAGCTGCTTTCTTCCTCTGCATACCTTTCACCATGATGCTCTGCCTCCCAGAGCAACCGAGTCAGCCCTCTATGGACTGATACTCCTGAAACTGTAAGTGCCAAATAAACTTTTCCTCTTCTAAAATTGTTCTTGTCATGTGTTTTGGTCACAGTGGTGAAAAAAAAGTTGACTAAAACACCCCTCCTCATTTCTTTAGCTTCCTGTCTGGTGATGTGATCTCTTGTTCACATGCATGCTCCTGCTATGATCTGGTCCACTGTCATGTGGCACAGCCAAAAGGACCCTCGCCAGGGCTGAGGTGGTGCCAATGCCACATCTTGAGCTACCAGAATCATGACCTAAAACAAATTCTTTTCTTTATAAGTATCTTGTCCCAGATATTCCATTATAGTAATGAAAAATGGATTAATAGAGCAAGCTACCTTTGTTAAGTGGAGATGAAGTCCATAAAGATTACTTGCATTTTTGGTATGTAGTCCAGTGACTGAAAAAATAAAATGGCACACTTAAACCAAAAAGCTAGCATCAAATGTATACAATACAATGTCAGTAAGGCAGTGATATTCACACTGTTAAACATTTTAGAGTGATGTACATATTTGTGAAACTTACAGAGTGATGAACTATCCATCAGTTGAAGTCATTCTGTCCTATGTCACTACAAAAAAATGGGCTAAAACCACTAATCCAATTCTGAGAATAGGCCCTCCAAAACTATGCATAAGTTTTAGAGGTTTAAGAGTTACAGGGCTCCCTCTGACTCCAGTTTTTGACTTCGGTACACTGCTCTGATTTTAATCATACCTTCCAGATGTTCTCACCTTTTTGCACTGCATGAATGCAGAGGTGATAAATTAGCTTTGCTTTGATTTCTGCTCAAGTACTTGGCTTCATGCTTAAATCTCTCAAGCCTCTTTTCCAGGATCTACCCCATTTTAATTATGCAAAGCACTCTGGCTCTTTATCTGCAGTGTATAGCCCAAAACTCACTATTGTATTCTGCTAAATGAAGAGATATCCTTCAAGGTCACTGTTTCTCATAGAAGAAATAATAATGTTGGTCTTTCTTTTCTAACTTTTCCACTGGTGATTGGAAATGATATAAGAGAGTATTGTAAGACAGAATGACCTTCATCAACTTTGGTTTTAAATGGTGGTTATTTCTTTCAAGATAGGACATTGATCTTTTTCAAAAGTTTTTTTTTTTTTTATTTTGTTTGTACCATAGAGGTCAGATTTCATAAAAATGGCAAGTTATCATTACTGTTGAGGGCATAGTACCTTTTCAGTCAACAAAATCAATACTTCCTGCATTGTAGTTTCAGTGAGGGAAACACACACAGACAGATGGAATTAAGTAGTTTCTGTATGATGAAAGAAATTTAAGGATAAATATATCCATGATTACAATAGTGGGGATCATTAGAGAAACTTTGGGGGAAAAATGATTCTGATTTTGTAAGGAAAAACATTCCAAGGGTAGTAATAATTTTTTAAGAAGTTCTTGAGGTAGGTAGTCAGAGTTTTACAATAGTAAAAATTAAAAAATCAAAATAGCCTCCTGAAAATGCAGTACTTTTTGTTCATTTTCAGAATCTATTTCTCCAAAATTTGTTTCTAAGTGCCTTTGGTCTCTGTTCCTAGGGACTGTTATAGATAATATTTTCCCCTTACTCTGAGACTTTGTACTCAGCTAATAATACTTGAGATTTCCAGGAGAATTTTAGGAGAAAATTCTTAGAATTGAAAGCTTTTTATAGTTATGTGAGTGAATTGTTAGTGGAAGAATTTCAGGTAACTGAGGAGGCATTTTTAGATAAAAGACCCTACTGATGTTTATAACATCAAAGAAGAAATCTGCTAGTCTATTTGTGCTTAATTAAAATTAAGTACCTTAATAAATATTCTGCTAAATATTGCCAAGTATATTACCAAATAACTGGTATCCAATAAAATATTAATATCTATATGAACTATGGAATTATTTTATCAAATAATGTTTACTGGAATTTTAATACTACTTATTGTCTTGTCTTTTGCCTCCACCCTATCTTGTTATTCTCAACATTTTCTACCTTTCTAGACTCCCATCTACCCCTGCCTTGCAAACAACCTTGCCTTTCAACCCACACTAAAAATCATCATGAACTGGGGAAACAAAACCATCCTTTGAGTTTCTATCTTTAGTCCTTTATCTGCCTCCTCATTCAAATTTTCCAAAGAAATACTCTTTAATCACAGTTTCCTTTACCATCTAGTGAGTCCTTGGTCTACCCTGTTTCTGTGCAATCATTCTGGTGCAACTGCTCTTTATGAGATTCCCAGTGGACAGTTGAAATTATACAAAACAATATCTGAAAGACAATGCTTATCCATCAAACCAAAAGTTTGTTTGCATTTGATCATGGTCATAGATTGGGGAAAACCTAAAACAACAGTGACTTCAAGATGCCCAAGGAATAAGCAACATATACCTCAGTCAGCACAGATGGGGATATAATGAACACTGATTTCCAAATGGTTTTAGTTTTAACAGACTGATGTGGGCCAAATCTGCTCTAGAATTTCTTTCAACATTGTTTGACATTGTTGAACAAATCTTATGGCAATAGCAGTAAGATCTCCATATTAATAAACCCCAAATGGAATTTATTACATTTCCTTCTGAATTTTCAACTGTACTCAACTTTGGATCTCCTTTAGCTCCCTCATCCTTTAGAAATTAGCCTGTAGTGCATTAAATATGCTTGTAAAATTTGTATGATGACTAAAGTTAATATGGGTCTTTTAGAATAATGCCTATCATGTAGAAAAGCTCAAAAATGCTAACTATTAGTAACAACAAAGGCTTTTCAACTAATTATTGTGAAAAAACAGAAAATCATAAGTAGTATAAAAAATTTTAAAAAAATTAATAATTTCTTCCAGAAGAGTTTCTGGGGACTGTGGTCCTTTGGTTGTACTAAGAAAATAATTGAAAGCTTATGAGTTTCTGATACAGGCTTTTGATACTGAAGATAAGTTCTGAGTCCACAACTATCAACTCTGGGTCACATATTCCTGGAGTTAGAATTATGGAGGTAGCTTTGTTTCAAGAAGACAATTTAGAAAGACCCCAGGTTGCAGTGTGCTATTTGCTGAGTCTGATAAGCTCAGGAATGATTTACACTAAGCACCGCTTTACCCTAAGTGCTACGCACACACACACACACACACACACACACACACACACAAACACAATGAGAGACGGTTTAGAGGTGAAGTGATTGGGTTATGAGATTTTTGACCTAATCAGTGTATTAATCCCCTGATAGGATGTTAACTGTAGGTAGGTGGGGTATGGCTGAAGGAGGTGGGTCCCTGAGAGTGTGCCTTTGGAGCATATATTTGTCCTTGTTGAGTAATGCTCTCTGTCTCTCTCTCTCTCTACTTCTCGGAGGCCATATCCTGAGCAGTTTTCCTCTGCTGCACTCTTCATGATGATCTGCCTCACCTTGGACCCCAAATAATGTAGCCAGCTGTCTATTGACTGAGACCTCTGAAACCATAAGCCCCCAAATAAATTTTTCCTCCTCTAATTGTTCCTGTCAGGTCTTTTGGTCATAATGGCAATAAAACTGTTGGGATGGGTGCTTGATATGCAGTTGGTTTGGGTGTGTTGTGTATGTTTATACTACTGCAATGGATGTGTTTTATGTAAATTGAAAGAAGAGTTCCTAAGAGGAAGTTTGCCCTATCCTGGATTAAGCTTTCCTTCCATTGGTGACAAGAAACAACTTTCATTCCAAAAAGTCTTGATATTTTTTGTTATCAGACAATTCAATTTAGCTCAAAAAATAGGTATTTAAATTCTATGAATGTCATGCCCTGAACCACATGCTATTCATTCTTTTCATTAAGTATCTTATTAAAGAACTGATTGGGATGAGAAGACTGTTTTTTATTACTTGGCAAAATATTTATTTTTCTGCCTTGCTTGTAGCTTGAATGTAGTTGTATTGTTACTGATAAGTGTAGTGAAACTTGAGTCCATATAATTTATTTATATGGAAAATAAATATATCACTTTCCCTTTATTCAGAGACATGGGTAGTAAGCACATTGTTATAAAATGAATAAATAATCCTGTATTAAATATTAAACTGTCATTTTTACTTTTCTAACATATCAAGGTTTCTACAGACTGTATATTCCAGATAGTAAAACATTGACATTCTAGAAACCCTTGTTATGGAGATAATGGTTCGGGTGAGAGAGATGGTGAAAGAAACTGGCATATTCTATTTATTTTTATTAAAAATGAAAGTTATTTATTACTCTAATCCTCAAGGCCTTCCTTTGGGTTAGGGCTATAAATTGAATAAATAAAACTCCAGGTAGCCCTGAATCTCAAAGATTTTGCAGTTCATTTTTCATCTTGTTCCAGGCTGCAGAGCAGATCAGAGTTGAAACCTAGAGAGGTGCACCCCATGAACGGGAGCTCAGAGGATCAGGCAGTGCAATGGAAGATAAGCACTTCTCGGAAATGAGGTTCATCTGAGAGCTTCGATTCACCTGAGAGTGCAGATTGCAGATAAGAAATCTGAGTATGTTTTAAAACTGCACATTGTTAGAGAAGAAGGCAATGGCTATCCTGTCTCTTACAACCACTTGTAACAGTGTGTGTTCATATGAATTATTTTACACATGTATGAAGCTCACCTGTATATACCATACGCCTGCTGTTGCTAAATCATGAATACCAGGCAAAGAGAAGAGTTGCCATATCTTTGGAGACTGATTGTAGTTCCATTAGGAAAACTCATAATTTTGACTAATGAAAGGCCCAGTAATCATCACAAACTCTCAATTTCTACCATGATTAGGAACAGAATGCTGACTGATACTGACATGATAATTTGTCCAGTTTTGAAATTCAAGTGCTTGAACTTTTAATAATGGGAAGCAATAACATTAAATAACCCAGTGGATGTTTTGTTTACCTAACAGGGTAAACCTGTCCCTGATTAGGAAGTCGGCTAATAATAGTTCTCATTTTACAAAAGACTTAGGTTTGTCTACAAAGGAAACAAAACCAACACTCAACAATATTTATAAAATTTATTTACCAGATGGTTTAGGAAAAATTTAATCCAAAGTTCTGAATAAACTCACGTCTTTTCAGAGGTTCAAATTAATTCATAACATTTTTGGTTAAAGTTATAAGAGAAGACTATAGTTAGAAATGTTTTTTCAATAAAGTCTGTTTATTTGTCTTCAAGTCTTAACTAATAGTAATCTTTTTGATTCATCCATTTAATAAATCAAACATATGTCCTACAGGTTCACAACATAGTGGTTAAAGCACAGACTATGGGACACAGTTCCTGAGTTCAGATTCCAGATTTACCATTTCCTAGTCTTGTCACCTCAAATGCATTACTTAGTTTCTCTGTGCTTTAGGTTTTTCATATATGAAATGCAAAAGTCAGTGGTATTTATTTCATAGACATTAAATAAATGACAGAAAGTGTAGTGAACAATTTTTAGGGGTTAGTTGCTACTGGTAATATGCTCCAGGAATTATTTGGATCCAGGCAGAAGATTACCTCCATATTATAATAGAAACACAATATGCAGGTGAACAGGTATTGGTAAAAGGTAGGTACTGCTAATCACTCTATGGAACTATGAAATGGAAAGCATATAGAGTGTTGTGTGAGGTAGAGGTGTGCATGTCTGGTTTATTTAGGTCAGGGATCCTCTCTGAAAAAATCATACTTGAAAAGAGACATAAATGGAAGAAGTGAGCCTTATAAATGCTCAGATAAGAACATTATTTCACTTTCCCCCCCATCCTTAATCCCTAAGCTCTCTGCATAATATTTAAAACACACACATATATATGTTTATACACCTACATACACATATATATTTGATGATTAGTTGATTTTTCAGTTGATTTGAATGAGAGTTTCAATAAAAATTGACAGGTTTCATTTGAATATGCACAAATTCTATTTGAAAACCCAGGGAGATGAGATGTGAAATTTGCCATTTAACAATAAAGAAGGAAGATCCAATATCTTCCTTGTTAACAATGATATACCATAAGCGAATATTGAGTAAGATCTGATTATAGAACCTCTACAAAAATTTAAAGGACTTGTATGGTCTTCCTCCTGGAAGGGAAGTGGATTGGAGTTGGGGAGTGAATCAGTTCCCACATGAGGGAAACTCCCAGTGAAGTAAGTATACTCGTGAAGACCTGGAACCTATAAATCTTAATGTTCTCATGACTTTGCTTTAGATTTTCTGAAAACTAAGTAAAATGAAAGTTCTGAAAGTGCTTTATAAACTCTAACATGCCCTGTATAAGGGAATGTTTCCCTTTAATTCAAAATTACTTATTCTTACTGGAGCTAAAGACATTTATTTTATATATGACTCATGTTTAATATAAATTATAACATCTGACTGGTAAAGAAAATCCATAGTATTTTTGTGATATATAAAATGCGATTATATCATCTCTCTTGTGTTCCTTCTCTTGGTCCTGAAAGTTATAAGTCAAAGAAACAGAACATTTCTGTAGCATTCTTTTTTCTTTTTTGAACCATTCTTATTGAACTCCTATGTTCTAGATAAAGCTGTAACCATGACAGGCTATATTAGTCATTGGAATCTGAACAGAAGGGCAATTCGTAATCAAATTGGCACTAATTTCTTTCAATAGAAATTATCATCATTCATAGCAAATTTGCTATCAATGAACTGTGCCAACTTGAAGTATGGTGCTCAGCACTTTGATCTCAGTCCATCAATACAAATGAGCACATCATTCTATAATAACAACATCTTTTTTTTCTCTTAAAGTTTTATGATAACCAGTAACATAAAAGGTTGTTTTTCCTCAATTATTTCAACCTTGTTCCACTTAAAAAAACTATTATAAATGAAGATATATTTTTCTATAATACTTAATATTGAGAGAAATTTGTGTAAAATATAGAAATTAAAAACATACATATTGCAAATAGTGGAGTAATATTAAAAAATGGTTACTTTTCCATTGGACACTTATTACTTAGCCTAACCCTTGATATCTAAGAATATATATGCACGTGTATATGCACACACACTCATATATAGATATATGTGTGTGTGTGTGTGTGTGTGTGTGACTACAGATTCATGTGTTCCAAACTCTTGGGCTACTTTGTATAAATGGTAGATTCCCAGATGTCATCATAATATTTTTATATAGATTTCTGAGTCCTCATCATCTACACTGTTATAGTTTGCTGCTCCATCTGCTCAAAATGTACATTTTTATAGGTCTATAATAATGTCATCATCTAAATAGCTTGCCAAATTGCAAATAATGTTAAAATATATCAGAAATAAAGAAACACTAGGTAGTGCTCTATGATTCTGCAATCTTACACCCGTCTGTATTTAATTACCTTTTATTTTTGCTCAGATGTAGAGCAGTCTCATGTGCAAACTTGTGGCTAGGAAATTTTCATAATTATGGTTTTATTATTTCAGTTTTGTAGTTATAACCACAACAAGATGAAAGACTTCATCTGAAAACAACCATCTTTACCAGTAAAAAGTGTTAATTACAACATAAATGATGTCAGTGAAAATATTGGAAAATTCCAGGTTTAATTAGGTCTACCACAGAAATAGAACTGTCACAAGGCTTGGCATTTTGGCAGTTTTAATTCCTGTGTTCATTTTATTCTTTAAGAGGATCACATATAGAGAGTGAGAAAATGAACATGTCATTTGTTTAAAACATATTGTTCAAGTATGTACCCAAGCTGAAGTGTAATATTCATTCACAATATGTTATAGTGACAAAATATTTCCAACCATGGTTTCCACAAATATGCATATTCATTCTTTAGGCATTACTTCTTTTTATCTCCTTTTCCTAAGATATGATGAGAATCTGAGCCTACCTAGATAAAAAAAAACAGTTCCTCAATCATATCTTCAAGATTTGTGCCTTCTGTATGTTATTTATCTATGTTCAATAATCTCAAGACTAGGAAATAACCATGAGCAAAAGAGGAGGATATTTTCTAAGCCCAGTGGAATGGCAGAAGCAAAGTCTCAAGACTGCAGAGTAGTCTTCCTGCCAATAAGAAGATCTTAATTGCTATAATTAAAAATAAGAGTCACTTTTATTAAAAACTGAACCCCCTGTTGTGCGAAATCATTCTAGTAATGCTTTGCATAACACTCAGGAATTTATAATGCCTGAGGATAAGACAAAAATGTAACTTTCCCTGACGATTTGCAACTCTTATAACATGGTTTGTCAGTGACAGTTTCAAGTCATCAAATTGAGATATTAATTAATAAGTTAAATATGATTAAGAAAAAGGAAAAATTGGAGTATGCTTCTATATTATATCTATCATTTAAAAATCAGTTTTTAGTTGGTTTGCATTCCCAACAACAAGGTGATTCTGGCAAAAAAAAATTACATGGTTCTGTCAATATCACAACTCCAGCATTCAGAAGGAGCCATGCCAGCAATTAAATGAGTAACCAGCAGGATTCCCCAAAGAAAGTCAGTGTGGAGTAATGAAGAAAGTCTTGAATGTGACATGGAGTCCATATCTTCATGATGCAAAAGGAAATGCAGTATTATATATGGTTCTTAGTGATATCCTGTGGCTCCTAAAAGTCTTTGCTAGCTCTGTTGCACATATAAGGAGGTAATCCTGAAAAAATTAGGCATTACCAGTCAAAACATCCAGGTACAGATTATTAAGGTGGATCCTCTGTATCCTCCACCTTTTGGTTCTTCATTTGTTATGCTAATTCGGATGTGAGCCATTGCTTTAACTTAAAACATTCATTCATACTTTTTTTCAGGTCTCTTCACTGCCCAAATCACAGCCTCTTCTTCATCTTTGCTACTCATGGTAGATTATTCCATTTGTATGAGAAGCTGTGGTCAAATTATTTCTAAAGTGACCCGGAAGAACCTCCCACATTTTCATCAGGAAACAGTAGGCATGACATGGTCCTGGTATCCTTGCCATCCAGCTAGCAAACCATATGTAAAAGGGCAATTAGGGATGCAGATTAGGAGAGATGAATTAGAGCCTGAAATTATGCGCTTTGTGGGTAGTGAACTGTTTATGAAAGAAGAAACCTAACTTCTTCAAATCCTATACTTTGACTTTTAATAGTCTGAGGAATTTAGGCTCAGAGAGAATCACTAGAGAGATTATTCATTCCTGTAAGAAGAGGAGACTGGACTGGGCTAGATGCTTTCTGGGTTGTAGTCTACAAGTCTACTTAGGTTGTTGCAGAGAGGGACGGGATGAAGAAGTTCATGAGCAAACTTGATTATCTTTTGATTTCAAATGGAGTATGGGTCACACTTCCTACCTGAAGATAGGAGTATTTGAGAAAAAATTTTCAGGTTGTTTGTAACTTGGTGTAGGGTCCCTGAAAAGAAAAGAATGCTTTTCCCAGAGAAGATTATCTTAAAAGGATCTCAGCAGATGATACATTTTTATAGGTTGAAGCACAGTGAATAAGAAGACAATAGCATTTGAACTTTCTTAGCAGCAGCTGAATGAAGCAACATAATGTCCTGGAGGGGCTCAGAGATTTAGCTGCCATTTTCTAAGAGAACTCTGGTTTTAAATTGGATTGAAGATCAACTCACTACAGGAAGACCACATGCAATCTACATAAGACCACCATATTGTTTGAAGCCACTTGATCTCGATATTAGTGCTCTATAAGAACAGGACTGACATTTCATTCCAGGCAGATGCCTGCCAGTATAAGCAGGTAGCTACTTCTTCTCTTTGCTTATTCACACTCCTATAACAAAATACCAGAATGTGTAGCTTATAAACAAAGAAATATATTGCTCACATTTCTGGGGACTGAGAAGTATCAGATTTAGTCTCTGTTGTGTTGTGAAGGCCATTTTTATAGATGGCCATTATTTCCTCTGTCCTCACATGGAAGAAAGGGCTCTCTTTGGGATCTCTTTTACAAGGGCACAAGTCACATTCATGTTTGCTTTGCCTTTGTGACCTCATCACCTCTCAAAAGTTGATTTCTGTTTCCATGATTTCTGTTGCTCTCAGAAGCAGGCCTAGAATCTCTACAGGGACTTATAGAGTTCTTCAATATCAATATTATTTTTCAATATTATTTTTTCAATAATATTTTTCAATATTATTTTTTTAAGGGTTCATCATGTACCCTTATCTTATTTTACTATTTTTAAAATATAATTTTAGTACAATATGTCAAACAAAGAACAAATGCAGGCATAATTTTTTTACCATGTGTAAAAGAGGAGCAAAAATTCATAACAAAGTACAAGAAGAATGATGTCTTTTCAATCCTGTAATCATATAAGAAATTTTAGAGGTCAAAGAATGAACAGAAAACATTTGTATGCTTAAAGTCAACTGCACAGTTGAGAAAGGGACAAAGACAAAGTGTCATCGGAAACCATTAAGGATCATTAATTCTTTTTTGGATGAGATAATGAAATCCTCTTCGGAATTTTAATGAATAGACATGAAACATTTTAGGTTTTGAAGGGTACATCATCGATACTGAAAAAGTTGTTGCTCAAAATACAATATGAATTTATATGATCTTTTTAAGTGATAAGAGGTTTCTAATTTTATAATTTTTAAGGTTTAGGCTCAGTCTTAAACATCAGGTAAATAGCATATTTCAGTTTCATACAGGTTTTTTTGGGTTTATGGTTTCTTCTATTTCATGAAAAGAATAGACTCTGCATTTTTGGTATTAGTACATTTTGCATAACCTGATTCATATATTCCGTTTCAAGTAAGACTTTATAAGCAATTTTCAAAATATCAGGCATATATCTTATATGTGTTTCTTAGTTTTTACATTTTTTAGTGTTTAGATTATATCTCTTTTAAAAAAATACTTAGCCAAGTGGAAATTGTTGAAGCCATATTCCACACAAATTGGTGAATGTGTTTTGTAGCCCAAGTCAGGCACTGGAACCTGTGGAGTTGACAATCCCACGCAATAGATAGACAGTGATCCCATAGATGCAGTACAAACTGGTGAGCATAATGGGTCATGCACAGAAAGCTATGGGCACACAAATCAATTTCAGCTGAATCGAACTGCCCATACATTTAACACAATCTCTGCTCTTTCTCTGATTATGATAGTAAATCACTCAGTAGATTTAGTAATTAGTAAAATCAGTTTGTTTTATTGAATTAAGAATTAAAATACAAAACAAAAATCCAATTTGTTGAATGAATATTCAAGGAATTTGAGAAGGAGCAAATAATTCAAGATATTATTCTCTTAAATGACGTGATGCTTTGGTCAGTCTGAATAACTTCCAGTCAATATTTGACTTAAAAAAAAAGAAACAAGGAGATGAACCTTTGATTGTTTTACTCTAAATAGTAGTGCTTTATTCAGTAGGTTAAAAATGCATTGTGTATAAAAATGAAATGTCCACATTTAATACAAATATTCCCTCTTGTAGGATTGTTATGTTTTTGCAGCTATTTCTGAAAAATGGTACTTAATTTTTGGTTTTGACTTTCTGCCTATCTGTAAAGTAGTAATTTCTAAAAGGGTTTTTCTTGTGATGCATTCTGATGAGCTCCTTCTTAAGTCACAGAGGCTTTGTCACCACAATCTTCATTAGTAATTATTTATTATTCTTATGAGAAAAACCAGCATTTTCCTGCTTTTGTTTCTATGTGAATTGAACTGTTATCTTGTGAGAGATGCCTTTCTTAGGAAAGATGTTTAAATGAGCCCTTGGAGAGAATCAGAGGAGTCTGATGGATGAACTGGAAAGATATTTACCAGACTGGACTCAGTGGTCTCTGCTCTGAAAATGAATGACCTGAGAATTGGAGTCAGACCTTCCACTGCAAACAGCAATTCTACAGGAAGTTCAAATGGAATAAAAGATGAAGAGATAGTACTCAGGCTGCCCTACAGGAAATAAAGAGAAGAAACAACGATGTCAGCTTTTGCTGTCAGGACCCCTTGATCTCCAGGAAAGACTGTGATATTAACTTAGAGCAGTAGACATAGACCAACATTATCTAAGGGCAAACTACTGGCTATTATGCTATAAATGAACAGGTTAAAGAAAATCAGTTAAAGGGAAAAGTTAATACTTCCAAGGAACTAGGACTGTATGGTTTTCTAGGAGCAAAAGAGTTGGCTCTAATATTGATGGTAATGATAACCATAATGCTAGCAGTAATACTACCATTTGATTACTCACTATATGCCAGCCTAAGGCACTGTTCTGAGAACATTATGTATGTCACTTAATTTCACAACAACCATTTAGATATATATTGTTATTGTTCTCAGTTACAGGTGGTGATGGGGTTTAGGACATATTATCCCAAAATATAGCACTTTGGCATATTAAATGTTTTAATCTGAAGAAATCTGAGATCACAGAAGCAAGAAGTTCAAGCCTACCTTCCTTCATCATTTTTCCCTAATGCAGGTCTCTCAAAGTCCCCAAGGATTTTCTGACCCTCCCCTGAAACAGATTATAAGACTCTCATGTGAGAGTTTCCCTCCCCATACCTGGAAAAAAGGAATCCTTATCTTCAAAGACACAGAGACACAGAGAAGAATTTGAACATCCAGCTGGCTAAATTTCCTCCAGTTTATTACCACTAGTTGCCCTATCAGTTTTCTTTCTGACTCTCCATCGTTCACCAAACCTACTGTAAAACACTCTGGTTTAACTGTTTCTTTGAATCTGCATTTCCTTTTGAAGGCTCTTATGTCACATGAAACCTATATTGAACAAATTTTTATACTTTTCTTAGCTTATATTTCATTGTAGGAGCCCTGAATTTAGGAGAGCAAAACATTTTTTTCTTTCCCTATGCTGGGAAAATTAGATCGTAAGATTTTCTTGCCATAGCAACCCTGTTAATGAAGGTCAAAACCAAGTTTCAAATCCAAGGTAGATTCTGGATCCACTGATCTTGTTCTATATTAGATAATTGAAGTCATTGGACTTAAAGTTTGGGTAGATATAAGCGCTTTAGTCAAGCAGAAATTTAAAGAATAAGAATAAAATTTCCAGAAATCCAAATCAGTGATTCTCAGCCATGTCAACTTTGCCCATATTCCAGGGTATATTGGCAATGTCTGGAGACATTTTTTGGTTGCTGCAAGTGTGAGGAGTCCTGCTGGCATCTAGGAAGTAGGTAGGTCTACATATTCCCTACCTACAACAAATTATCTTGACCAAAATGTGGATATTTCTGAAGTTGAGAAAGCTCAAACTAAAACTGACAGTGCCAACTACATAATTTGAGGGGCCAGTACAAAATGAAAATGCAGAGCACCTTTTCAAATGCATATTTTTCCTTTGTCTTACCCATTAGGTGTCTTTTGCTAGCTATTACCATGTTTTTGTAGGCACAGGATTGCTGTTTAAGTACCTACAGACCTTTGCAGGCATGCCAGTTCTACCCTGCCGGTTCCAGTCTTGACATGGCCTTGACTCTCCCTTTACCCACATCCAGGTCCTGTAGGGTATGAAGGATAATAGGAGTCACTGGGCAGGGATGGGTAGAAAATGATCAAGAAGCCAGCCCAGGGAGATAGAAAACCAAGGAACTGGAATTGCAATGGGCTGAGGCTCCACGTTTCCAGTATGTGGAAAACATAATTCAAGTATAGACTGATCATGGACTTCAAGAAGGCAACATTACAGTATTATATTTCAAGCATCTTCTGCGTGCAGGTCCCTGTGTGACTGCTTTGACTGATAAGTCATGAGTTCATCCTGTAAACTGATCATGATGACTGGAAAGACTTAAAGAGGTTACTGCATGTTTAGTGTAGAAAGTTCAAGGGAGGAAAAAGGTCAGATAGAAAGTGACTTTATATTCAAGGGCTTACAAAACACAGCAGGAAACCCAAAAGTCTGGTGTCAAGATTAATTCCCATTATGTTTAGAGAGTGTGTCACCAGAGAAGAGCAGAAGACCCTTAGAATGACCAAAGAGAAATGGATAGGAGAGCAATAATGGAAGCAAATCTGGGTTGTTGACAAGCCCATATAGAAGTAGCCCTAGGAATATATCTAACAGCAAACTCTGAGTCTAAGCAGAAACCATAGATATCAGAACAGTTCCAGGTCAAAAACTGGAAGTTCCTGGAAGATCTAATTCAGGGATGGTGTAACAATGGTTTGCAATCGTATTTTCTGGGTGGTGATAGTTGAGGCCTCGGTTGGGTCATTCCATGCTACCATCTGAAATAAGAAAAGCTACAAAAGGGACAAAAGCGTCTGATTCCTTTGGGTTGATTTGATGCTACCAAATATAAAATGCTTGTGTAGTAGTAAGCTGAATAGAAGCCCCACCCCCTGCCCTCTCAAGAGTCTCACACATAAACCCTGGAACCTAGGACTACTTTCTTAACCTTATGATATCAGTAAGCTTACATACCAAATGATGATTCTCACCTACATGCAAGCTGATTGAATCACATGAGTTCTTAAAAGTGGAACATCTTTTTTTTTCTGATTGCAATTATTCAAAGAGATGCAAAGAGAGGACTTGACCTGCTGCTGTAGACTTTGGAGATAGTAGAAGAGAACATAACAAAAGCAATGCAGGCACCCTCTAAAGCTGCCAAGTACAATGAGGCAGATTCTGCCCTAAAGTCTCCAAAAATGAGTGCAGCTCTGTTAGCAAGCTGATTTTAATCCAATGAGGTCATGTCAGACTTCTGATATTCATAAATATAAGAAAATAAACCTGTCCCATTTTAAACCATTAAGTTTGTGGTAATTTGTTTCAGTACCAACAGGAAATGAAGACACATGTACTGAGCTTGCCTAGAATCAGCACTCTGGGGAAACAAGGAATTGGAGAAAATTAAAGACGCAATGAATCACTGAGATAACTGAATCCAACACTCGAATTTTAAAATGAAGAAACCTGTTGTTTAGAGAAGTTAATTAATGTGCCAAACATCATATAGCCAGAACCATATCAGCCAAATGACTGATCTTCCTGGTATACTACCCATTTCTGAATAAAAGAATTAGAAGGAGGTAAGAATAGATGGGAATAGATGCAGCCCCTCATGATATCAAGAGGAAAAGTGTAAGAACCAGGGAGGGAATAAAAAAGAGTGAGAGAAGAATGAATCAAGAGAGGAGGAAATCTGTTTTTGGATCAAAGCAGGTTCTAGTCAGAACTGGGAATGTTTAAAGCAAAGGGGAGAGAGAGAGAGAAAGACAGAGAGAGATGAAGCAGCCCCTAAAAGGAGAGGTAAAGCATGAAAAATGATCAAATGACACAGGAGGGAGAAGCCCTAGCCCGTGTTTCTGCACCATCTAAATCAGAGTGACTTCCCTTTTTGTAGCTGCTCCCAGAGTCAACTTCCCCTTGATAAACTAGGTGGTGAGTCCACGAGGTGACCGGCACTGCAGACCTGTGTATCTCATTAGTTCCATGAAGGACAACAAGGGGGAAAATCTGCTTCCCCTCAGAGAGACTGTGCTGCCCTTAGAGAGTAATTCCACCTGAGCAGCTGACCTGAAATAGACCTTTTTTTCCTAATACCACGTCTCCAAGGAGAGCTGCCTTTCTTGCGACATTCTTTATGGGCCTTCTCTCAGTTAGGAATTAAAAAGAAATATGTCAGATCGAGAGTCTAGGATCAAAGTATAAAACATGACTCTAATAGGCTACTAATAGTGAGAGTGCCATTGGAAATACCCAGAAAAGAGCAAATTGTCAGGATTTAAAAGGTCATTGGGATCATCAATCATGTAAGTCTTGCTCTTGTTTGCTAATTAATTTCTTTTATGGTGAACGAATAACCCGAAAAATCCAGTAGTAGAAATTTTTGTTCAGCGCAGACTCCATTTGTATAGGATGGCATTGTATCCATTTGTTTCCACCTCTTACGATTAAACATTTTCAGCATAGGTATAAATGAATGTACAACATAAATGAGGAAGAAATAAGTCCTATTTTAGATTATGATGATGATAATAGTATAATAACTGTAACTGTAAGGACTCATTATGAAAACTTTAAAAATACAAACTCTTTGTCTTGTGCGTGTGACCATCTTGTCTTGTCCTCGATTTGCTCGTGCCCTACATCTTCCCTTTGTTTTCTATCACCACTCCACTGTAGAATGCTCCAGATGGCACCCATACCACACCACTGGCAGCAGAGGACTACTGTCTAATGCTTCCATTGTAATTTGCAATACAACTTCTTAGAAAGATGGGCTGGGGATATGGCTCAGTTGGTAGAGTGCTTGCCTTGCAAGCATAAGGCCATGGGTTCAATCCCCAGCATCACACACACACACACACACACACAAAAAAAAAAAAAAAAAAAAAAAAAAAAAGCTTCTAGAAAGATAAGTGGTGTCTGCTCAGAGAAAAGAAGAAATTTTCTCCCATTCTCCCCAAACCCCAGTCATCTCCACCCCCAGCCCAGAGTTGACAAACCATCAATCACCTGACAATGAATCATCTATTCTCTTTGTATTCTGGAAGTCTGGTTTGATATATGAGTAAAAACCTTCCCATTCCTTCCTCTGCTTGGCTTCTCTCCAGATTTCCACTGAGTCTACCCACATTTGGGTGCTCAGTGATAAGGTTGGAGATGGCCTGAGGCTCTGATTCAGAACTGTTTCTTTCTGCTTTTTGGGGGGATTGACTTTGGGTTTCCTTTTATGGTTGAACTAGAGGAAGATATCTTCTATTTTTATTACCCTTAATCAAAATGATGATTTGGGGGGAACAATTATAGTTTTGTTTTTGTATACTAATTTACTTTGAGATTTTGGGGGGCTAATGGATTTTATGAAACTTAAAAATTGTTGGACCATGTCTTCAAAGATTGTTTGTTCCTTAAATCTGCTTTGGATTTTATCCAGAAAGTAACCTCACTTAGTCATGATATTATCTGACCATAAGATTTGTCTTGGTATAATATATCAATCAGAGTTTAAGGCATGAAATCTCAAAGGGAGGAAAGGCAATTTCAAGTTCCAGAAGTGCCCCCATCCCTCTCCTACTTCCTGAACCTCTAGTGGGATTGAATCCCATTCCTCCTACCACCTGAGTGTGACCCGTTGTAGCTACTGTTTAGATGTGAATGGACACAATGCTCTCCACAATTCTAAGAGGTCAGCATTATTTTTTTCTCACTTTAACTTATAAAACTGATATAATGGCATTATGTCGGGGTCTTAAGCCCCCCTGCTCTTCTCGACCAGCGACAAGGGCAGGTAGCACTCCCCAACAAGGCCAGACCGGGATAGGTAGGGCCGACTGACCGCCCGCACCCAGCACCCAGGAGGACAATCAGACTCCTCAGGGAGACCAGTCACAGCAGGAACTCGTTTTTTGAGGAAGTCACACAGCTTTTATGTAGGGTGGAGGCTAGGCAGGAACCAATCAGCTTAAAGGTCAGCAAGGCACCAGTGGAGTGTTCACACAGGCGAGAGTCCCATAGGACTATATGGCAAGCACGAGCTGATCACTTTGGCGGAACTGTTGTTAACCAATCCCTGACGGTGGTCCGATTTATCGTCATTAACTATTGAAACTGCCTTTGAGGCCTTGATCTTGCTCACTTGCCAGAGAGTAAGGAGTCAGCCTGAGTTAGTTAACTTGTCATTAGTCTCAACAGCATTAAGATGTTTACTTTATATAAATAGAATCACCTATCAAATCTTTGTCCATTTGTTTGGAAAACTCTTGAACTGAACTCTCCATTATACCATTCACATTTATCTTTTGAAACCTAGAATCTTACCCTTTTATAGACAATGTATAATCCTTGTAACAGAAACCAAAACTCTATAAAAGCCAAGAATAAATGAAAAAAGGCAAGGTAATAATAGAACAAAAAAGGAAATGTAAATCTTTGTAGTTTAAAGACAATTACAGCTTACATCCTCCTGATTTTCCTCTCCCTCCTGTCCATGTCTATTGATAAAGAGACCATGAGGAGAGAAGCATGTATTTCCCCTGACCATTGCAGGCACATCCTACCATTGCCAGGTTCCCCGTGTCAATACAGTAACCAAGTCACAACTTCCTCTGACTATACCAATCAAGTTTCTTTGGAAATGATGTCAAGAACAGTTTCCTCTACTTGCAAACTGTGAGACTAGTAAACTCACACACTGCGTTTCTCACAATTCAATAAGCAAAGAAATAATAATTTTTAAAAAAAGTAACAGAGAACTGTGGAATATGTTACTTAAGCCTTTGAATGTAGGACTCTGTCTGCCATTTCCCATTTCTTAACAAAGATTGTACCATATTAGGAGGGTTTAATAATGACTTACTGAACTGTAGTTATTAATTTAAGATAATAAGGGTAGTGCAGAGAATTAACAAAACTGCCAATAGCTCTTAACACTAGAACTAAATGCCCACTGTCTTTTTCTTAAAATAATAACAAGAAGTATTTTTGCAATTCCTAAATACCCTTGGGTTTGTTAAAGTGGAGAGAGAAATTCTGATAGATGTGTTTGGCAAGAGGCAGTCTTTCCATAAAATTTTCTGTATGAAGATAGATAGTTACATGTAGATCAATGTTTTCTAAACTATATCATTCCTAAATAAATATCTTATTACTGCATAAAAATATAAATGAATTAAGTTCATCATTGAGAACAGGAAATTATTTTACCTCATGTTACTTGTTGAAGATAAAATTTTCTCTTACGTAGCCTCAGTTATTTAAATGCATCTAACCTTACCATAGTTGTTAGTGTTTTCCACAGAAACATAACTAACAGAATGTTTATTTATTATTTATATATTTTATTGGAGTTGACTCGTGTTATGGTTTGGATGTGAAGTGTCCCCCAAAAGCTCATGTGTGAGATAATTCAAGAAGTTTCAGAGGAGAAATGATTAGGTTTCAAGAGTCTTAACCGAATCAGTGAATTAATCCCCTGATAGGGGTTAACTGAGGGGTAACTGAAGTGGTAGGGTGTGGTTGCAGGAGGTGGGGAATGGGGTGTGGTTTTGGGTTATATATTTGTAGCTAGCAAATGGAGACCTCTCTCTCTGCTTTCTATTCATCATGTGGGCTGCTTCCCTATACCACACTCTTCCTCCATGATGTTCTGCCTCATTTTGAGTCCTGAGGAATGGAACCAAACTTCTATGAACTAATACCTCTGAAACCATGAGGCCTCAAATAAACTCTTCCTCTTCCACAGTTGTGCTGGTTGGGTCCTTGAGTCAGCCGTGAAAAGTTGACTAACACAGCCCACATGAGCATTGGGGCTGAGGAGCCATAAAACCTTCAGTTGGCAAGATGAAAGCCTAATCCAGGAAAGGGAAGGTGCAGTTATAAGCTGAAAACCCGCAGGCTCCAGACCAAAGGTGTGCTGATGTTTTTGTGGAAGTTCAAAGTAAACAACTGACATCCCAGTCTAAGAGTTAGTCAGGAGGAGTTCCCCCTCATTCATGGAAGGATCAGGTTTGTTTTCTAATTTGGCCTTCAACTGACTGGATGAGGACCATGCATATCCGGAGGGCAATTTGCTTAACTGAATCTACCAATTCAATATTAAACACTCAAATACACCATCACAGAAAAATCCAGGATAACGTTTGATCAAATATCTGGTCTCCTTGTGGCCCAGGCAAGGTAACACATAAAATTAATCCTCTTACATAACTAATTGAAATGAAGAGTGAGAAAGAATCTTTAGGGATGAGCTGATGCATACCAGGCAGAAATCACTTTTCATAACTACAAATTAGGCATAATCTGTGAGTGAGGGAACATCACTTTCCTTAGGAATATGCTCCCAGACAATAACCTCACTTGTATACTGTTTGCTTTAGGCTTCCATCTTTCTGGAAATCAGGGCACCTGAACTATACTAATGTTTGTATCTAGCTCTCATCTCAGTAACTATATTTAACATTTTCTTTCCATGATGGAGAAATTTTTCTATTTTTGCAGCATGTTATGAACATACAGGTTGTGAAAAACCTGGCTAAACAGCTGCTTCCTGTTTAGAAGATAGAAACTGCATTTAAACTGAATTTAAAATGCCAAGGAGAACTGCTCTCAGTAATGATGCTGTAACTATTTTTGTACATTTATAGATTTATATTAGTTAGTTTTCCTTGTGCTTAAAGAAACAATCCTCTCCCTTATAAATTTCTTTGTCCAAAAATTAATTTTATGAGATAATCATTTTATATGGAATTATTTCTTACCTTTTTTTCTTTTTAAAAGAGAAAGAATAATCATATTTGCCAACATGTCCTCCAGTTATTAAACAAGTGAGTATGACAAGAACTCAAAGTTAATCTCAACTTGGTCTCAGGTCACCCTTGTTTGTGCTGAGACTCTTTTAGAAACAGTAACTGTCATTTTTATCTGTATCAAATTCTGAGCCATATGCTTTGCATATCACTGAGGTCACAGAAAAAATATAAGTGCTCTGAGATCACATGGTTAGAAGGTGGAAAGGCAAACCAATGTTAGGTAGTTCTTCCCATCATGCTGGTGTTCTAAATATTCTAAGTTTAACTTGGAGTTTACATAGATGTGTTGATCACTCTACTCTGACTGAGATCATAGTCAAGAGTCCCATTTACAGATAGCTTTTCTTTTCTCACAGTCTAATATACCAGAATATTTCCCTTGCAAAAACAAAAGCTTGAAGATATCACTTTCAATTAGGAATTTGCTAACAAGTAGAGTCCAGAAAGGTGAAATACTGATTCTGGGGCCTAGTGGACAGAGTGATTTGAGTTTGTAGGATGACCTAGCACTGCAAATAGTGGTCAGCTCAATTTATTCAGAAGAGAAACCATAAGTATGTGGTCACAAGTATAGACTGTGAATTCACATTGCAAATGCTGGTTCTGCTACCTTCTAGGTCTCATTTAATCTCCCTTTGTACCAAACATTGTTGAGTATTATTTAGAAAATATATTTATATGTAACATGTAATGTGTACAACTTTACTAACAAGAAGAGTAGGAAGCTCCTGAGCACCTGCAAACTCAAATCACTTGTGTGTGATGTTTGCACCAATTAGACCATAGTACATTCAAATCACACATATCTACAACTTTTTTCTTATCATATTCTTAAATTAATTGGATATCTCTGTACTTATTTTAATAAATAAATTCCATACATCTAGTAGGTAATGAAGTGAGGACCTACTGTATCCAATCCATTGGTCCTATATTTCCCCTTAAAAACTTTATCTTAATTGTTTCCATCTATCATATAGGAATACACAATTGATTTATTGAAAAACATTGACCTGGTTGTTGTCTGTTTAAACATCTCTTAGTTCTAACAATGACAAGGTCAAATAAAATCAGTGCATAAATATCATGAGAGATGTCATGCTGCATGATTTGAAAATCAAATTTACTTTCACCTATTGCAAATAATCCCTTTGGCTGTCTCATTATATAATCTTCATTCTACGTCACTATGTTGTACTTATGGGAGAAACATTGAAGAAAAGACTTGGACTTACGCTGATGTTTTCATCAGTCATTCATCACCATAATGAGTAACCAAAACTCCTTTGAAAATAATATATCTGGCATTGCTTATATTCCAAAGCATTGGCTTCTTTTGTAACACATTTTGAGAGGTATTAATATGAATGGTATGCTAATTTGTCTGCTTTTGACCTAGAGTTTACTTAAAACCCTAGAGGATTTTCAAGAGACCACTGCTTCATTAAACTAACTTGCAAAGCAAAGCTAACTTTAGCCTTTTATTTTATTAGAGGAATTAATGTAAAAATGTATGTGAACAGTGTATCAACATAAGCTCTTTATCAAGTATAGTTCAATGTAAGCATTAACTAAGGTATGGAGTAGTGGTTGAAAACTGGATTCAACAGTCCTGAATTTAATTCCCAACTTTACTGATAACTAGTTGTGTGTCCTTAGGTATGTTATTCATGCTATTTTTTTCCATAGGATACTTAGTCAATTTCAGTAAATGATGATGTTACCTATCACATTAATTATATGTATATAATGATTAAAGTTTCTAGAACAGTTTCTGGCACAGAGTAGATTTTTTATATATAGTTATTATTAACTGTGTCATTTTTTCAGAACTTGGATTCATAACAAAAACTGTGTAGAGAAAAATATAAACAAGTACTTAATTTGAAAATTTTCTCTGAGGGTAATTATAATGTTTTGGTATGGGGGGGACATAGTTTTTTGGTGAGATAGTTTAAAATATGCAAAATATGAATCTTTTAAAATAAATATTTATGACAGATTTCACTGATTGAGTTTCATGCTAAATCCTGTGGCTATGACAAAGTTCTTAATCTGATACAGTTATCATTCAGCTTTTCAGGCAGAAAACATTATCAATCATGACCACAAGTGTCCTCCAATAGTGAGCTGTAAGTGATAGTGACAAAGAGATTGAGAGGAAAGAAGTCATTATTAACTCAAAGACATGATGGACTCAAACATGGCTTTTAAGAAAAAATGGACTTTAACAGGTGAATGGTTAAAGAAAAGGTGGCATAAATACACATTGGAGTTTTATTCATCCATGAAGAAAAATGAAATGATGTCATTTGCAGAAAAATGGATGAACTTGAAAACATCATGTTAAGCAGAATAAACTGAACTCAAAGGTTCAGGGTGACATGTTTTCTTTCATATGTGGAAACAAGAGAGAAAAAAGGAAAAGAAAAATCTTATGAAAATTGAAGGGAGATCAGTAAAAAAGAGGAAAGGGAACAGGGGGAGGGAAGAGGACAAGGAAAAGGGAAATACTGGGGGATGATTTAGGTCAAATTATATTGTTATATTGTGTGCATGCACAGATATATAACCACAAATCCCACCATTATGGACAGCTATAAGGCACCAATAAAAATCTGGAAGAAAAGAAAAGGTGGACATTTATAGAATTTCATAGAAATTCATAAGATTTAAAAGTGTGTGGTTAAACATGAATATGAAGTATAAAGATGAGAATTTCTAGCATGTCTTTGGGAAACAAATATTCAACTTTTAAGTTGGAACAGAGTCCTTATAAGAGAGAAGAGGTTGAATATCTTCCAGAGTTCTTGTGCTGTAGGAAAGAAATATAATGTAACATAATAGATGAGCGAGTGATATTTAGGCAAGATATCTAAATTGAATTGTACACCCAAATTTAAAAATGCGAGAAGACAAAGTTGTATAGTTATAAGTAGCCTCTCCATGGATTTCTCTATAATTAATACTATTTCTATAAATATTATTATTATTATTATTATTATTTGGTTCTGGGGATTGAACCAAAGCTGGTAACACTTTGCCAATCAACTTCAGCATCAGTCTCTTTCTCTCTCTCCATCTTTCTCCATCCTTCTCTCCCTCTCACATACTCATTCTTTCTTGCTTTCTTTCTTTTTATGGCTAAATGGTCGCCTACTAGACATCATATAAAGAAATTATGTTATCTACATTTATTACCAAGATGTCAGCTTCCCCCATATACATCTCCTATCATCTTTTTTGCTCATCACTAAACCCTTTACCAGATTCCAGAACAAATTACTAATTTAAAGAATATAAGGCTACTTTCATTTTTACATCAGAGGACCTATGTCTTACTGAAAAATTTCATCAGACGGTTCTCTTTTTTCCACTCCGCCATAACTCCATGCTGGAGAACAGATCTTCTCTAATTACCTTTCCCTCCACCGCCAACGTGCGCGTGCGCACACACACACATACACACACACACACACACACACACACACTCATTGTTATATACACCATAGCCCTACTAGCCCTTTTCTCCTCGTTTCTGACTTTTCCACTCTTTATCACTCTGAAACATCCAGGTTCCTCCTTTAATGGAGACTAGGTGCCTTCTTCCTCAGGACTTCCAGTTGCCAGCCTGACACCCAGATGTTACATGGCACCTGCTATCATCTTGTGGGGCAGTCACAGCATTTTTAAATGAAAGTTGGCTCTTCTCTCTTCCTAGAAATTTTTGTACTAGTTATAGAAGAGAACCAACATCCTCCTTCAATTAAGTTTGCTAGAGTTTTGATATATCCCCCTCTGCAAATTTAGATGTTGCCAATGTAATAGTATTAAGAGGTGGGGACCTTAATAGGTGAGTAGGCCATGAGGAGTCCTCCTCACTCATGATTGGCTTTAAGACCCTTACAAAAGTAACTTCAGGCAACATTGAGCTCTCCTGCCCTTCTGTCTGCTGTCGTGAGAATACAGCGTTTGTTCCCTCCAAAGGATGCAAAAATTAGGTGGCATTCTGGAAGCAGAGAACAGCTTCATCAGACAATCTGACCTGCCTGTGTTTTGATCTTAGATACCCCAGTCTTGAGAACTGTGAGAAATAAATCTATGTTCTTATAAAGTATACAGTATCAAGAAGTCTATTGTCACAACACAAGGGACAAAGACAAGGTTATATACAATAAGTACTCTATTGCTATTAAAATAAGGCAGAGAAAGAAACAAGGAAATTTTTCATGGCAAGTTAAATAAAAATTTTATGTAACTATGAATTATATAACTATGTAATTATATATGTGTAATGAGATTCCTTTTTGTGTAGAAAAAAATGTACTCATAGAAAAATAGCTGATAGAATTTACAACAAATAGTAGTGGTTATCATTGTGAGAATGATACAAAGGGACTTTTATTACTCATACTTCTGAATTGTGGGGAATTTTTATAATCCACATATGTTAATTTTATAACAATACGCAATTAATGTTTTCATTTAAAAAACTAATCAGGTTACATTCATCTATTTTTACAGCACAAATGTAGTATGTACTTATTTTTCAGTAAACTAAAGACAATGCCATACTATTGTGTGTACAAGAAATACCAGTTTCTGTAGGAGGTAATTAAACAATTTAGCTTCCAAGCTGCCCCAGAAATAACTATTCTGTATACATTTTACTAAAGCAATAGTGGTTTTGAGCATTTAAGTAACTTCTCCAAGGTCACAAAGCTGGTAAATAGTAAAGAAAAATCAGGTGAGATAGCCAGGATTAAGAGTTTTGTTGTCGTTGTGGATTCTCTCTTATTTAAAAGATATTACTCAGTCCAAGATGAAACATATTTTTTAATGAATCTGTTAGCTAATCAGTATTTATTGTTCACAATACAGAAAAATTCCATGGCTAAGTAGTGACAGCAGTCAATGTACAGAATTTTAAGGCATATCTAGGTAAATTGTATGGCATCTGCCTTACGCAGTTCATTATGTCTCTTGGATTGTGTCACATGGAAATTTCATTTTGTGAAACATGCCATGGAATCAGACCCTTAGGGATTTAATGCTACTAAATGTTAGAGTGGGTCTTCAATTTGCCAATTTCACATAAACCCAATGAACTGTGTTAAGAATCCATGGAGAATACATTGGCATTATCAGGATCCACTGTGCTGTACAGTGTGCCTGGATGGTATTCTTGTCCACACTGAAGTTGAGCCAAAGTGGAATTGATGACTGTATCAGAAAAACAGATATTCCCATCATTGTGTGGAAGAAACTTGATTAAGAGGCATATAGGTCACAATGTTTAAAATTAAATTTATTTTTACTGATATAATAAAACAAAAAGTACATTATTTATGGGGTGCATATTCTGTTATGTTTAAATATGATTATAGCTTTCTCTTCAAACATTTGTCATTTCTTTATGGTGAAATCTTTAAAATCACTTCTAGTTTTTTGAAATCTATAGTACAAATTGTTCTCTTTAGTCGCTCCATTGTGCCATAGTGTACCAGAAATTCCCATATCTATCTGTAACTTAGTACTCAATGATAAAACTCTCCTCATTCTTCCTTTCCTCCCTGTTATTACCAGCTTCTGGTACCCACCAATCTACTCTCAACTCCTATGAGAACCACGTGTTTAGATTTTACATATGAGTGAGATTATGTGGTATTTGTTTATGTGTGCAGAGATAGGATTACCAGAGTTAAAGGAATCAATGCAGTAAACTTTTTTTAAAGTATGGAATAAACTTGAAGAGCAGTATGATAACCATATAAGAAATTTCTTTGAGGAATAGTTACATTTGTGGTTTTGTGGAGAAGTTGGGGCTTTTGCTTTCCTTTTTGTTATTGCTGATTTTAATTTGACCTACCCTGCCCCAGTGGAGGAAATTTCAAGATAATTAGTAATAAGGAAACAGCTTCCTGGACTGCAACATCTTCGCCACCTGAAGAGACTTTCATTGAAGGCAAGACCATAAGGGAAACAGGACCAGAGCTCCCTAGTGCGTGTTCATAGACACTGACCAGGCAGCTTTGTGAGAACAGAGACACAGCACACTGTGCTGCTCACTGACAGTGCACTCTGTGCTCTGTGGGGTTCATGGAAGTTAGGAGTCTGCAGCTGAAAGGGATAAGCTTTCTCAAAAGTTTCTAGAAATACTTAGAAAAATATTACATAAGATCAAAATAAAAATATTTTGAGGTAGGTACATGGAGCACAAAATGAACTCCCAAGAAACTTCTAAAGGGACAGGGATTTGCATGTCAGTACTAAGCCTTAAAAAATATCAGCTTCAAAAACAGGGCAAAAGTATCTACACTTGAAATGGTGTGATATTCTCATCAAACCAGAGAGAGTTAAATGTATGAATACCTGTCTGTTAACATGAGAACAAAACAAAACAAAACAAAACAAAACAAAACAACAACAACAACAAAAAACCCCATAAAAACCTTGTAAACAACTCAGGAACTAACTGCCTATACTTGAATTAACAACAACAACAACAACAAAAAGGTAGAAGTGTGCAGTTTTAACTCATAGTAAAATAAAAGCATAGCTGTTTCACCACTTTCCCTTGGTGACTAATGTTAAAATTGGATAGTTGATAAATAAAAAATAAAATACCACTGGTGATTTAATAAACAACAACTAAAGTGGAGTTGTGCCTGGCCTATAGATTCACAGAGCACCCTTCCTAAATTATTTGAACACTTCAGCATTATACTACTTCTGTTGGTGGAGAAAAAAATATCCCATGGACCATAGTTGTCTCCTATGTTCCATGCTTCTGTGTTGATAAGACAGACTATTATAGGATCTCAACAAAATATGTTAATTCACTTCCTTCCCACTGAATAGCAGTGGTTTGTGCATGTAACCTACAGTATCAGCGGTTTACTTTTTGTGTTGCCACTAAAAAGTGGCAAGAAGAGCAGGGAGCTCCCCTCATTGCTAATAATTTTTTTTATGCTTTCTATAAATAATTTTAAATACAATTAGTATTAGGAATAATATTCTCATCTATAAAAATTGAAAATGGATTATACAATGAGAAGACACTGGCAGTGTACTCGTACCACTTTGCACTGACTGAAGTTCAGCTCTGAATGAGACTCAAAAACTCTTCCCACATCTTTGGGTCTTCCTGAAGATGTAACACTGGTCACAGTTTTGCTGTTCATTTTTGGCACCCTTTGGAAGTGTGTTGCTTCAACCACTACTCTGACTCCAGCAGGTTGCAAGGCTTCTGTGATTGCCACAGCAATTTCCTTCATGAGGTGCTCTTGAACTTGTACTTTTCTACTTTAGATTTTCACAATCCTTCTAAGTTTCCTAAGATCAAGGATTTATTTGCTAGGAAAATAACAGATAGGGATCTTTCCATCAAATGGAACTAGATGATGTTCACACATAGAAAATGTCTATGTCCTTCACAATTGCCATATCATCATGATCTTCATGAAATATAGCATGGTTAAAGACATCTGAGAGTCTCTTGGTAGCCCTTGGTGAAGAACTGCATGGTCACAGATGCCCACCAAGGCCACTCGAGGAGCCCCTTCCAATGGGGATCTGCACTCAGCCAGTGCAGGTGCACCAGTAAACAACCACCAGGTTGGAAAGGTTCAGCTAGTCATCCTCCACGTCCCAGGGCCCCTGATCCTTACAACAATAGGCGGACTGGGGGCTTGGTCATTGGGACTTCTCTGCTGACAGGCTTGACCCGGAGCCACAAAGCCTCCTGCTTGCAAAACCCATTGGTATTCTGGCTCCTGTGACATTTCTGCCACACTTCTGAGCCCTTGTCTTTGGACTCATAGCCACCTCTCCATAGAGTCCCAGGGCACTTGAGAGACTGTAAACTTTGCAGACTGCCATGGGCAATGACCAGTGACCTGAGTCACCCAAAGAAGGTAGATGATTCACCAGAGACATATATTGAGTCAAGGGCAGCTGCAGATTCCAAACAGGCTGTTTTTGAGCTCATCTGTTTTTTCTTCTGTTTAATCTATCTTATTGATGCCTTCTACTGTATTTTTAATTTTGCCAAAGGTATTTTTTCAACTCAAGAATTTCCATTTGATTTTTACAAATTGCTTCTTTTTATTATGTTTCTCTGATATAGCATTGAAATGTTTGTCAGCATTTTCTTTAAGTTTCATTGAGTTTCTTAAGGCAGTTGTTTTAAATTTTCTTAGCGTTCTCCCATACTGATGACTTATTGGTCAGTTTCTTGCACCTTATTTTGATTATTAGGCTAGGTCATGGTTTCCTTTAAGCTCTTGGTGCTTGTTGGTGTGTTACATCATTTGGGCAGAGATGTTTATTTCAGTCTTCCTACCCAGGCTTTGTTCTGGCTGTCTTACTAGTAATTTTAAGCACACAGCTTGTTTTTTCTAAGACTGTAGCTACTTCCATGACTTCAGTACTGGATGTTGCCCAGCTCCTGGTTTTCTGAGGGTCTACTGTTAGTGTGTTGTCACTGTTTCTGCACTAAAGGGTGATCCAAGTCCAAGTCCAGGTTTGTCCCACATACACTGTCAGTGTGTTGTTATAAATGAAGCAGGGGAGTACCAAAAGTGGTCCATCTCCATAAGCCCCTCCTTGGGACTGATATAGGCCCAAATGACTTCTCCACAATTCCAGGCTGTGCTTAGGCACTACAGGATTTGGCCCACACTGGGAAGAATGACCATGGGTGGACTAGCCCTGGCTTTTATACCACGCCTGTGGCTATCAACACCATGAAGATGTGTTATACCCTGAGCCCACAGCCCACCAAGACTAGCACATACTGGAGTAAGACTAAGGTTGGCACTACTATGGCCTATCTATTGCTAAGGTGGGCTCATGATCCAAGACTACTGCAGTCAGTCACTGGTGATACGGATTAGAATGGAAGTCTGATAGACTGGAGTTGTGTGTATTTTCCTGGCACTAGGACAGTTCTACAGACACTGACCCCAGGTTCTGTCCCCAGACTCTGTGCCCATTAGGAACTGCCCAATGTTAGGTTTCACTATCCCATCATTTAACTTCAAGGTCAAGTCCTATACTTAGTACCATAACTTACTCCCTATTGTATTGGATCCTGCTCCACACTTTGCTACCCAAGGTTGTATTGTTAGTGAAGGGAGCCCCTTGCCCATCAAAGCTGATGTGAAGATACAGTACACCTGAATCTCACAGTTGCAAGGAACTTCACCATTTCCCAAGGGACACCAAATCCCAGGCCACAACTGGTATCAATAGGAGGAAACAGGAATGCATCCTACCAAGGTGCCATCTCCTCTTATTGTATAGGTGGTTTCAGAGCTTCATCCAGGCCCACTGGCCTGGGCCTGCAGGAGGCTGGTGGACAGGTGGTGGAGTCAGTCTCCTGGTAACACAAAGCTGGGTTGCATCTAAGTGTACCCAGTGACTGAGGAAAGGGAGTGTGGCCCAAGCCATCTCCAAGCATGGAAATGATGTAGACCAAAACTTTAGTCTAACCCACTGAATTATCTAGAGGTTCCTTCTTTTGAGCTCTGGCCTGTGTACTGGGTCTTTGGTTTCTGGTTGTTACTGAGTCTTGCTGTGACAGACTGCCATTGGGCTCTAAGACGAAACCCTGTGCTAGTTTTCATGCCCTCTACCTCAGTGGGTGAAGTGATACTCCCTGCTCTGTAGTCTGAGGTTGCAGTTTGGGGGGTGGAGGAAGTTTATTTGCTGCCTGGTTAGCACAGTTCCAATGGTTCAGTTCATGGGTATTAGAATGAAATCATATTAACCTGATTTAAAATGCAGTTTAGAAAACATTTATTGAGTCTTATCTGTGCCAAGCACTGTGTCATTTGCTAGGGATACAAAGATAAATTGGGCTTGGATAGTCTCAAGGTAAAACAGGTGAACATGAAGAGCATACTTGTAGTAGGACCATTTGAGAGTAAGCAGTTTCATTGAGCATACAGAATTTTAAGGCATATCTCAGTAAATTGTATGACATGTGCCTTACTCCACTTCATTATGTTTCTTGGATTGTGACAAGTGGAAGTCTCATTTTGTGAATATGCAATTGATTAGGCCCTTAGGGATTTAATGCTACAAAATGTTAGAGTGGGTCCTTAATTTGCCAATTTCACATAAACCCATATATACATGTATCAAAACATTACACTGCACCCCATAAATAGTATAATTTTTGTTTTATTATATTAGTAAAAATAGTTTTAATTTTAAAAATTGTAACCTAAATGCCACTTAATCCAGTTTCTACTGATGGAGAAGTGATGAAGAAGACGGAGAAGGTGATGGGATACCAAAGAACAAAAAGTGAAGTGGCAACATTTCAGTGGAAAGAGAAAAAGATGGAATATAGAACAGAGATGGTTAAATTTACCTGACACTGCAGGAACTTGTTCTCTAAAACAGCTTTGAGAACTCACAAGAATCAGTTCAGAAATGACTTGAAAAATATTAACAATGAGTTCGGAGGTATAGTTTACTCTAGCATGCTATTTATGCACCTAAAAACACCTGGTGTGTCAGTCATATTTATTCAGAGAAAGAGGATCGATAAGATGTGTGTGGATATGTCGAACATCCCTAATCTAAAAGTAAAAAGTCCCAAATGCTTCTGAGCATTGACATGACATCACAAGCAGAAACTACGAAATGACCTCACATGACTGATTGCCACCAAAATGCAGGTGCCCCAAATATAAAGTAAATAATTACCATTAAGGCTACATGCATGGTGTACATAAAACATAAATTAATCTTGGGTTTAGATCTGGGTCCTTTTCTCAAGTTATCTCATTATGTACATATGAATATTCCAAAATCTGAAAAGATCTGAAATTTAAAACATTTTGGTTCAAAGAGGGAGGAGGGGGGGTGGAGGAGAGATATAGTGTGATTTTACAAACTAAGCTCATGTTATTTTGGACACTGATGAGTCAGTCCAAAATCTGTAGAGTAGGCTGCTAAGCTAGAGACCCAGGGAAGAGTTAATGTTGCAGTTCAAGTTTGAAGACAGACTTAAGGCAGAATTTCCTTTTTTGTAGGGAATTGAACCTGCTCTCTGTTAAGACCTTCAACTGTTTAAAAAAGGTCTACACCCATTAAGTTATTTATCTTAGTCAAAGTGAACTGATCTACACATTAACGTCATCTGAAATAACTTTTACAACAACATTCAGAGAAATGTCTGGTTATGATAGCCTAGTCAAATTGACACATAAAGTTCAGGCTATTTAAAATCACACAATTAAAACCAAAGGTGTTATGGAGAAAATTGGCTTAGAAGGATCAAATATTTCACAGGTAGCTCACCCAAAAAATAAACACTTATTAAAAATGGTAGGGATTTTATATATAAAAAGTTGTTAAAGAATGCATAGATAAATATTACGGTCAGTCATTATGACCCTTCACCCTGAAAACATGGAAGCTTATTTGCAAAACATGTGTTGGAAGGTATTATGGCTTGGATCTGAAATGTCCCTAAAAACTCAGGTGTTGAGGACTTTCTGTCTAATCTGGTAGCATTCAAAATGGGACTTTTGGGAATGATTGGATTATGAGGATTCTGACCCTATTAGTGGATTAATCTATTCACAGTTGATCTTGGGAGGTGGTGGAAAGTACAGAAGTGTGACCTAGTAAAAGGAAGAGGGTCCCTGGAGGCATACCCTTAGGGATTTTATCTTGTCCCTCCAGTTGCTCTTTCTGCCTTCTGGCTGCCATGAAGTAAACAGCTCTGCTCTACCATGTCCTGCCTGTCATGTTCTTCCTTACCACTGGCCCATAGCAATGGAGCCAGCTGATTGTGGATTGAAATCTCTGAAACCATGAGTCAAAATAAATCTTTCCTCCTCCAAGTTGTTTATGTAAGATATTTTGGTTATAGCAATGAAAAGCTGACAAACACAAAAGGTTCCAACTCATAAATTATTATGATATGGTGGAAGGAAGGTTAGTTAAAATTAGTGAGAAAGTTACAGTGACAGATGTGGATAGGTGGGGCTTAAAACACACATAGAAAGTGATGTATATGGTAATTGTCAAAGTGTGTGCACGGATGCATTTCCATGCATGGATTTATTTCTATGCAGCTCAGTTCAACCTGGTGCCGATTTTTGTGTTCATTCAGTGTTTCTCATCAATGAAATTGTATACAACCAAATATGAAATTTATACTTCAATTGTTCTTTAAAATAGCAATTGCATTGGAATTATTATGGGTTTTCTCTGTTGTTGTTTTTGGCAGTACTAGTGATTGAAACCAGGGGCAATCAACCACAGATCAACACCCCTGGCACTTTGTAAAAAATCTATTTTGACATAGGATCTCACTAAGCTCCCAAGACTGGCCTCAAACTTGTGATCCTTCTTCCTCAGCTTCCCTAGTTGCCAGGATTACAGGCATGTGCCACTGTGCCCAGTTCCATTTTAAAATCAGAAATAATTATACTAAGGTTTATGGCAGATGAGTGATAGAATTAACAGAATTTCATAGTATCATCAATATTCTTTTTTGTCAAAAAGTCAAACTCATCACTGAAAATGAAAGGGAGCATCTGATTAGGTATCCATGCCTGCTTCAAACACAGTACATAAATGGTACAGATTCATTGAATGAGTGAATGAATAAACAAACAATAGAATTTTTATACTGAATAGATATGGAACAATTTTTGTATCAGATGTAGAATTTTAAATTGGTAATGTTTGCTTGCCTGAGCTAAAAAGATGATGGTTACATTGATTCAAGGTAGGGAATCAAAAGTATTCTGTTAAGAGAAAGAATTGTGTACTGTGTAGCTCATCTGGACACAAAAGGAGTTAAACACAGGTGAATCCTGGAGGAAGAATACAGGAGAGAGAGGGATGAAAAATGTCAAGGCAATGAGCTTCCTAAGGAGGGCAGAGTGCTGCAGTGGAGACAGAGTGTATGGAGCTAAAGGCTTTGAATGGGTGACTTAAGGAAGTCCCTGAATTTCTTCTCAGACAAAATGTACATCATAGCTACAGCACCCAGTCTCTGTGGTGGGAACGGCAGCTGTTACTATAATTCCTGTCTCTTGATAAGAATTTTCTAGGTAGTTGGGTAGGAGTGAGTCTGTGTGGAACTTTTCATACTGAAAGGTGATGGAGAAATTAGCACTTTCAATTTTTCACCAGAGTACCATGAAAATCATAAGCAATAATATTTACTTTAATAGAGTAGAAGGCTTCCTAACAATTTGCACCATAAGAAAATGGAATAGGTTGCATTTTGAGATGTACTTTTCTTATCCGACCAGCATACACAATAATACTCTGCTCTTGTTATTAGTTGTTACTAACAATAAGATGTGATTAAAGGTATTATTAAATTACTGGAAAATTGGATTGAATGTTACTTAAGGAACACAGAAAATTAACTGATCTGTACATTTTGTGGGGTTATTAAATAATTGACCACAATACATTGAGTAGTTCACCTATTTTTATTTTTCTTTACCTGGCAATACACACACATATATATATATATATATACACATATGCAATATACATATACATGAGGGTTTCAAGATGGCGGACTTGAGGGCGGCTGCATTTCATGTTGCTCCAGGACTCAAGATTCAAAAGAGGAGATAGTGAGTGACTTTGGACCAACTCAAAGCCGCCAGGTGAGTTTCTCCCATTGGGGAGGCATCCCGGAGGGGGCGGTAGCCCCAGAATGCAGGGAACTTTGTGAAGTAGAGTGGCTTGGTGAGACGCCCCTCCCCCCGCTGGAGTGGTAAACATGGACAACTGGGATCATCGTAGAGGAGGCGGCTCAGCACAGCGCTTGGTTTTGGAGCAATCTGCCGGGGCTCCGGTGGCTGCCAGAGGAAGAATTGGGCAGCGAGCTATTTGGACTCAGCAACCGCCTGAACAACGGGGGGTGCTGTCCTGAGGAGGTGGAGGTGTGCAGTGAGTTGCTTGGTCTCCAAGTGCCCACACAGAACACCGGGTGGCTGCCTGGAGGAAGAGACGAGTGGCAGGTCACTGGGGCTTGGAGCATATGTACGAGGCTCCAAGTGACTGCTCAGAGGACGTGTCGCATAGCCAGGCGATCAGGTGCAAAGCATGGACAGGTCCGGGGACCTAGGCACCTTTTGTTAAAAGAGCTACACAGAGACAAGCTGAGGGGCGGAGCGAAGGTTCCAGGACTGCGGGCAGCTTCTCTGAGGAGGGGCTATGTAAGGAGACTCGTCTGTGAAGAGCAGGGCTCCCAGGCCCAGGAGGTAGGCCCGGGCCACTAGGAACGTTGCCTGGGAAGGCTGCCCTGCCCAGGTGGTAGTTGTGGACTGAGGGGAACCTCTAGGAGGGGAACTGACCAGCGAGACCTCCCCATCTGGTGAGTCTTCCCCGCCGGGTGAGGTTTTCCCACAAGGACGGTAAAACCAGAGACACAGGTCCAAACAGGCCTTGCCTCAGCCCGCAACCTAGTTCCCCTTTGGATGACCATTGGTCAACAAGTAGAGGCACCTCTGCCCACTAGCAGGGAATATACCCCACCTGAAGACCACCACCCCTAGAGAGGCAGCTTCCTTGGGGAACACTGCAGTATCAACTTCCTCTAAGACTTCAGGCTACTGAAGGATAAGAGGGGATATACTAGCAATCTTCAGGGACATTATAAGTCAATAGAGGAAATCTGCAACATCTCAGCAGTCCACTGATACCTGAACGACATGAGAAAACAAGGGAAGAAAATGCCTCAAACAAATCTGGATGTTACATCAATAAAATCCAATGACAGCATGGCAGAAGAAATGTCAGAAAGGGAGTTCAGAATGTACGTAATTAACATGATAAGGGAAGCAAACGATGAAATGAAACAGCAAATGCAGGCATTGAATGAACGCACCAATCGACAGTTAAAAGAGCAAATACAGGAAGCAAAAGACCATTTCAATAAAGAGTTAGACATATTGAAAAAAAACCAAACAGAAATCCTTGAAATGAAGGAAACAATAAACCAAATTAAGAACTCCATAGAAAGCACAACCAATAGGATAGAACACCTGGAAGACAGAACCTCAGATATTGAAGACAAAATATTTAACCTCGAAAACAAAGTCGAACAAACAGAGAAGATGGTAAGAAATCATGAACAGAATCTCCAAGAACTATGGGATATCATGAAAAGGCCAAATTTGAGAATTATTGGGATTGAGGAAGGCTTAGGGAAACAAACCAAAAGAATGAACAACCTATTCAATGAGATAATTTCAGAAAATTTCCCAAATCTGAAGAATGAAATGGAAAATCAAGTTCAAGAGGCTTATAGGACTCCAAATACACAAAATTACAACAGACCCACACCAAGGCACATTATAATGAAAATACCGAACATACAAAATAAAGACAGAATCTTAAAGGCTGTGAGAGAAAAGAACCAAATTACATTCAGGGGGAAACCAATACGGATATCAGCAGATTTTTCAATCCAGACCTTAAAAGCTAGAAGGGCCTGGAATAATATTTTTCAAGCCCTAAAAGAATATGGATGCCAACCAAGAATCTTATACCCAGCAAAACTTACCTTCAAATTTGTCGACGAAATAAAATCCTTCCATGATAAACAAAGGCTAAAAGAATATTCAAAAAGAAAGCCAGCATTACAGAATATTCTCAGCAAAATATTCCATGAAGAAGAGATGAAAAACAAAGAAGCAAATCAGCAAAGGGAGGAGATATCCTAAAGGAACTCTCAAATAAAGAGGAACCAAGTCGTGTCAAAAATAAACAAATAAATGAATAAAATGAGTCAAACGACCGGGAATACAAATCATATCTCAATAATCACCCTGAATATTAATGGCCTGAATTCATCAATCAAAAGACATAGACTGGCAGATTGGATAAAAAAGAAAGATCCAACAATATGTTGCCTGCAAGAGACTCATCTCTTAGAAAGAGATACCCAAAGACTAAAGGTGAAAGGATGGGAAAAAACTTACCATGCACATGGACCCAGCAAAAAAGCTGGGGTATCCATCCTCATTTCAGATAAAGTGGACTTCAAGCCAAAGTTAGTCAGAAAGGATAAAGAAGGACATTTCATACTGCTTAAGGGAACCATAAATCAGCAAGATATAACAATCATAAATATCTATGCCCCAAACAGTGGCTCACCCATGTATGTCAAACAAATCCTTCTCAATCTCAGAAACCAAATAGACCACAATACAATAATACTAGGTGATTTTAACATGCCTCTCTCACCACTGGACAGATCTTCCAAACAAAAATTGAACAAAGAAACCATAGATCTCAACAACACAATCAATAATTTAGACTTAACAGACATTTATAGAATATACCATCCAATGAAGAGTGAATACACTTTCTTCTCAGCAGCACATGGATCCTTCTCTAAAATAGACCATATATTATGCCACAAAGCTAATGTTAGCAAATACAAGAAGATAGAGACACTTCCTTGTATTTTACCAGATCATAATGGATTGAAATTAGAAATAAATGAAAGAGTAAAAAACAGAAATTACTCCAACACCTGGAGATTAAACAATATGCTATTATATGATGAATGGATAACAGAAGATATTAGGAAGGAAATTAAAAAATTCTTAGAGGTAAATGAGAACAAAGAAACATCATATCAAAATCTCTGGGACACTATGAAAGCAGTACTTAGAGGAAGATTTATTTCATGGAGTGCATTCAATAAAAGAAGCAAAACTCAACAAATAAACGACCTAACTCTACAGCTCAAAGCCCTAGAAAAAGAAGAACAGACCAAGACCAAAAGTAGTAGAAGACAGGAAATAGTTAAACTCAGAGCCGAAATCAATGAAATTGAAACAAAAGAAACAATACAAAAAAATGACAAAATAAATAGTTGGTTCTTCGAAAAAATAAACAAAATTGATAAACCTTTAGTCACACTAACAAAGAGAAGACGAGAGAAAACCCAAATCACCAAAATTCAGAATGAACAAGGAAATATCACAACAGACACGATTGAAATACAAAACATAATTAGAAGCTATTTTGAAAATCTATACTCCAACAAAATAGAAAATTTTGAAGATATCAACAAGTTTCTAGAGACGTATGAATTGCCTAAACTAAACGAGGAGGACATACACAATTTAAATAGACCAATTTCAAGTAATGAAATAGAAGAAGTCATCAAAAGCATACCAACAAAGAAAAGTCCAGGACCTGATGGTTTCTCAGCCGAGTTCTACAAAACATTTCAAGAAGAGCTCATTCCAATACTTTTCAAAGTATTCCATGAAATAGAAGAGGAGGGAACCCTCCCAAACTCATTCTACGAAGCCAATATCACCCTGATACCTAAACCAGACAGAGACACATGGAGGAAAGAAAATTTCAGACCAATATCCTTAATGAACATCGACGCAAAAATTCTCAACAAAATTTTAGCAAATCACATACAAAAACATATTAAAAAGATAGTGCACCATGATCAAGTGGGTTTCATCCCAGGGATGCAAGGTTGGTTCAACATCAGGAAATCAATAAATGTAATTCACCATATCAACAGACTTAAAGTCAAGAATCACATGATTATTTCAATAGATGCTGAAAAAGCATTTGATAAAATACAGCACACCTTCATGCTCAAAACACTAGAAAAAATAGGGATAGTGGGAACGTTCCTTAACATTGTAAAGGCCATCTATGCTAAGCCCATGGCTAATATCATTCTTAATGGTGAAAAACTGAAAGCATTCCCCCTAAAATCTGGAACAAGGCAGGGATGCCCTCTCTCACCACTCCTATTCAATATCGTCCTTGAAACTCTAGCCAGAGCAATTAGACAGACCAAAGAAATTAAAGGGATACGAATATGAAAAGAAGAACTCAAACTATCCCTATTTGCTGATGATATGATTATATACTTAAAGGAACCAGGAAATTCCACCAGAAAACTCTTAGAACCGCTAAATGAATTTAGTAAAGTAGCGGGATATAAGATCAATGCAAATAAATCTAATGCATTTTTATACATAAGTGATGAATCTTCAGAAAGAGAAGTTAGGAAAACTACTCCATTCACAATAGCCTCGAAAAAAATAAAATACTTGGGAATCAATCTCACAAAAGAGGTGAAAGACCTCTACAATGAGAACTACAGAACACTAAAGAAAGAAATTAAAGAAAACCTAAAGAAGATGGAAAGATCTCCCATGTTCCTGGATAGGCAGATTTAATATTGTCAAAATGTCCATACTACCAAAAGTGCTATACAGATTCAATGCAATTCCAATTAAAATCCCAACGATGTATCTTACAGAAATAGAAAAAGCAATCATGAAATTCATCTGGAAGAATAAGAAACCCAGAATTGCTAAAGCAATCCTTCGCAGGAAAAATGAAGCAGGGGGTATCGCAATACCAGAACTTCAACTGTACTACAAAGCAATAGTAACAAAAACGGCATGATATAGGTACCAAAATAGACAGGTAGATCAATGGTACAGAATAGAGGACATGGACACAAACCCAAATAAATATAATTTTCTCATACTAGACAAAGGGGCCAAAAATATGCAATGGAGAAAAGATAGCCTCTTCAACAAATGGTACTGGGAAAATTGGAAATCCATATGCAACAGAATGAAACTAAACCCATATCTCTCACCGTGCACGAAACTAAACTCAAAATGGATTAAGGATCTCGGAATCAGACCAGAGACCTTGCATCTTATAGAAGAAAAAGTAGGTCCAAAGCTTCAACATGTCGGCTTAGGACCAGACTTCCTCAACAGGACTCCCATAGCACAAGAAATAAAAGCAAGAATCAATAACAGGGATAGATTCAAACTAAAAAGCTTTCTCTCAGCAAAGGAAACTATCAGCAATGCGAAGAAAGAGCCTACAGAGTGGGAGAAAATCTTTGCCAATCATACTTCAGATAGAGCACTAATCTCCAGAATCTACAAAGAACTCAAAAAACTCAACACCAAGACTACAAATAACCCAATTGACAAATGGTCTAAGGAAATGAACAGACACTTCACAGAAGAAGACCTACAAGCAATCAACAAACATATGGAAAAATGTTCAACATCTCTAGTAATAAGAGAAATGCAAATCAAAACCACCCTAAGATTCCATCTCACCCCAATTAGAATGGCGATTATCAAGAACACAAACAACAATAGGTGTTGGCGAGGATGTGGTGAAAAAGGAACACTCATACATTGCTGGTGGGGTTGCAAATTAGTGCAGCCACTCTGGAAAGCAGTGTGGAGATTCCTCAGAAAGCTTGAAATGGAACCACCATTTGACCCAGCTATCCCACTCCTTGGCCTATACCCAAAGGACTTAAAATCAGCATACTACAGAGATACAGCCACATCAATGTTCATTGCTGCTCAATTCACCATAGCCAGATTGTGGAACCAACCTAGATGCCCTTCAGTTGATGAATGGATAAAGAAACTGTGGCATATATATACAATGGAATATTACTCCGCAATGAAGAATGATAAAATTATGGCATTTACAGGCAAATGGATGAAATTGGAGAATATCATGCTAAGTGAGATAAGCCAATCTCAAAAAACTAAAGGACGAATGATCTCTCTGATAAGCGGATGAGGACATATAATGGGGGGTGGGAGGGGTTAGCATTAGGTTTAGGGTCAGTTTTAGGGTTAGGGATAAGGAGAGCGGTAAGAATGAAGGAAAGAAGGACTGTATAGAGGGGAATGAGTGGTGGGAGGGGTGGGAGGGGTGGGGGGGAAGGAAAAAAAAATAATCAAACATCATTGCCCTATGTAAACGTATGATTACACAAATGGTATGCCTTGACTCTATGTACAAATAGAGAAACAACATGTATCCCATTTGTATACAATAATAATAAAAAAAAAGATAGAAAAAAAAGAAACTGTGGCATATATATATATATATACAATGGAATATTACGCAGTCATAAAGAATGATAAAATTATGGCATTTGCAGGCAAATGGACGAAATTGGAGAATATCATGCTAAGTGAGATAAGCCAATCTCAAAAAACCAAAGCAAGAATGATCTCGCTGATAAGTGGATGATGATACATAATGGGGCGTGGGAGGGGTTAGTTTTAGGGTTAGAGTGAGGGTTAGGGAGAGGGGCAAGAATGGGGGAAGGAAGGACTGTATAGAAGGAAAAGAGGGATGGGAGGGGTGGGGGGAAGGGGAAAAATAACAGAATGAATCAACCAACATCACCCTATGTAAATTTATGATTACACAATTGGTATGCCTTTGCTCTATGTACAGAGAAACAACATGTATCCCATTTATTTACAATAAAAACAAAAAAACAAAAATATATACATATACATATGCATATACTTATATCACAGTCTACCTACTCAGATTTACTAAATATGTAAAATGAAAATAAAATATTTTCAGGTTTCTGCAAGTAAATTAAAGGGCTGAATTTAATGTCTGAAAAGAGCATAAAGCATCATCGGAACTACCAGGTTTCACTCTATTCTTCTCTGGTTTAGTTAACATTTAGGATTTCTGTGGGTCAGGATGCTAGGTCCCGTTCTTGATACATTATCACTTCCCCAAAATGTGAATGAAGCTTAGGAAATCCTTCAACTGTACTTTGCTAACATTGCCTTCCAACACCATACCTTTTAAATTTTAGCATGCAAGGAATAATCTGGGGTACTTATTTAAAATGCAGATTCCTGGCCCTAGCCTGGGAAATTCTTATTTGTGGATGTGGCATGAGGAGTAGAGTCTGTAGTTTTGTTCAGCATTGTAGAAATTTTAATGTGGTAGTTTGTGGGCCACATTTTGAGAAACACTAGCCTAATATGGATCAATCCTAAAGTTGATCAATTTGGTCATATGTCATTGTAATTAATTAATTTTTTTATTCATTTAATCTCACCTAATCTGAAAGATCAGTTAACTCAAATGACACTCTGGTTAAAAGCATAAATAGAACCTTATTGTAGGGCCTTAAAGGGTTGATTTTTTTTAACTTTCTGACTGCTCAATTGCTAGGTTTATAAAATAGTAACTATTTCCTCCCAGTGTTGTTTAAAGAAAGAACTATTAAAACATTACAAAACAAGTTTTAAATGTGAACACTTAATGGTGGAATACTGTCAGTATATTATGGAAATTAAATAATTAGTATGAGGGGAATTGATTTCAGTGTTGTATAAAAGTACATGTTTCTGCTCGACAAGGAGTTACTTGAATTCTGATATGATTTGATCTACTATTTTTATACTGAATATGCATTACTGGAAATAGGTCACAGCAGGAAGACAGATTAAGGCAGTTTAAAGTAAAATAGAAACTGTAGAAACTATAAAAAATAAATTTGCAATTACAATAAGAGAGCAGAGCTGTCTGCTTTTCTTTGTTTACTCAGCAGCCAATATAATCCTCTTCTGTTTCACACACACAGTTAACCCTTATATAACCACAAGTCAAATTCCATGTTCTCCAATGGAAAGGACATTATCCTTCTGATTTTAATATTAGAACAAAGGGTGTTTATCATTCTGTCAGTTAATGTGAAGCTGAGTGTTCCATAAACATTAACTTAATAAACCATAATGTGCTGCCAATGTAAATTAGAAGACAGATAAGAATCCAGAACAACAATAGAAGGCATCCAGGGAGGGGTGGAAAGGGCAGACAAAAATGTGAGAGGGTATGTAGAAAATATAGCAAATATATAGTAGTAAGAGTTTTATGCCAGAGTATTGATGTAGAAGCATAAATTATTCAATTATGGTATTTTAATGGGTGCTTCCTTAAACATTGTATTGGAAAGAGTAATTTCCTATCACAGCGTTTCCTGAACACCACTCTAGTTACACTGTCTATTTTGTTATTCTTCTAATGTCCCCCTTAGGTTCTTGTCTCATCGTGCTTGTTTCAGTGAGTTTTTTTACTGTTATGACTTAAAGACCTGACAAGAACAATTTTAGAAGAGGAAAAGTTTATTTGGGAGCTCAGGGTTTCAGAGGTTTCAGTCCATAGAGAGCAGACTACACTCCTCTGGGCTCAAGGTGAGGCAGAGCATCAAGGCAGAAGAGAGTGGCGGAGGGAAGAAGCTCACATGATGATCAGGAAGCAAAGGGAGAGAGACTCTACTCACCAGATACAAATATATGCCCCAAAGCCATGCCCTCAAAGCTCACCTCCTGTAGTCACACCCTACTCTCCTTCAGTTACCACACAGTTATTCCATCAGGGGATTAATTCACTGATTGGGTTAAGACTCTCATAACTCAATAATTTCTCCTCTAAACTTTCTTGCATCATCTCATACACGAGCTTTTGTGGGACACTTCACGTCTAAAACCTAACTGTGCTTAAAGTTAATGTTTCTACTTTCTGGAATTCTCTTCCACCAAATGTACCCAAAAAGTTCATTTTCATATTTTAAGCAGATTCTCATAAAGTATCAGCTCCTGAGTAAAGCATTCCATGACCTCTTCATTTAAAATAATATCTCAGGGTTTTGGGCAGTGATCTCTATCTGTCATATAAGAGCTTTGGCCTTCTCAGGGGGAGTTCCCTGAGATATATGAATTATGGTTCATTCATAAATGATAGACTGATAGTATTCTGAGGACACTGCACATAACTGCATCTATAAAGCTGATAGTTACACAATACAGAATAAGAAATGACCTAAGTAAATCTAGATAAGTTTTCATGGCCAGACCTGCTACTCTGGAAAGTCCCCTAGACTTTACATGGAAACCAGGTGAGATTTAAGAGATGTTATGATGACACTATGGCAGCAAATGCCACTGATTAAGATGAAGTCCTGTACCAAAGGTTCTAGCCAAGCCTGAGTCAGACAAAGGGCAAACCCCAGAGTTCTAGAAGAAAACAACCTGGCATTGCTATTGAGTCAAGGGGTCACCAAAGCTGACATATGATGGAAATCATGATGATCTTGCTGGGCTTTTAATACTTATTGAACTTTTGTTTTTAAAAATTCAGTTACAAGTAGTCCCAGAGCAGCTTGAAACCACAAGTAAGTCTGTCTTTCTAGTGGCACAGAGCAGCTTTATCCAGCCACCCACCCCTGCTTCAGGTCTCTTAAATTCAAATTGAGCTGCTCTAAGCAGAAGGGTCAAAAGATGAGGCCCAGGCCTCTCTGTCTCTCAGGAGAAACAGGTCATATGCCTCCAATCCAAATATGCTGAAGAAGCCCCAGCAGAAGGACTCAAAGTTTTATGGTCCTATTGGATACAGGTGTCCAAGTAACCATCCTACCAGACCCCATTAGGGAAATCCTGCTTTATACTGGTAGGAAAGGGAAATTAACAAGACCTGAGGGTTAGGACCATTTGGGCCTATTCAGTGTAGTAATATTGTGGCTTCCACCACATACTGTAAATACTGTACATATACTACTTCTCTCAGTCTTGAAGATTTAAACACAAAAATAGTAGTGGACTATCCCCACCCATTCTTTTTCTCCTTTTTTGAGTATTCCAATAGAAACAATATGAAATTCTAGATAAAGGAAGAAAAATCAATGTTTTGATTAAGAACCTAAAAGTAGCAAGAATAATAAGAGATGCAGTATATTATTACAACAGCCCTGTGCACCCAGTGAAGGGGAGCTGAAGAGTAATGATCAGTTGAATTCAGTTGTTTTCCTATAGCCTATGGACCCAACTATTCTAGACGTAGTGATTATAACTGAAGTAATTGCTTTCTCCCCAACTCCCGTACTGATGATCAAACTCAGGACTTCATTCATGCTAGGCAAGCACTCAACCACTGAGATACAGACCTAGAAAAGTTGGATCTATTTCAGTCTGATGACACTTGATATCGATGCCTTACTTTCTGTTCCAGTGGCACCAAAGGATTAAGGTCAGGTCTTGGTGGCCATTATTATGACTTTTGTGGCAAACTGAAATGTGCCTTCCCCAAAAATGAAGGATTGTTGAGATAAAGGCAATTAAGAGGAAACAGATGCAGGGAAGCCTTCTATCCTCCCTCTGTTTGTCTAAAAGCAAAATATAGATTTACAAAAATAAAAGGTATCTTATCCCCTACCCTCTCTACTAGGGTGAACAAGTCAAAGACAACATTAGACCCTACCAGGCTATAGATGGTATCAAAGGAATCTACCTGAACAAATTGTACTATGTGGGGGTTCCCGGGAACCCCAGCCTTGGGCGTGGTCAAGATGGCGCCTGACGCTGAGCCAAAAGCGGCCAGCTATACAGTAAACAACCAGCGAATTCCAATGATTGGCTAGTTAACGATGTGACTAGAGCATGCCCCCTCGTGTACCCATCCTGCGCCTGCAGCTGTCCGCGTTTATCTCGTGTACTCTCCCCTGATTGATTGAAGTGTATATAAGCCTGGTGGGTGGGAGAAGCTGAGGGAAACGGAACGGAACGGAGCGGAAGAAGCGGCGGCGGCAGCAGCGGCAGCGGCAGCGGCAGCGGCAGCAGCTGGAGCTGAGCTGGAAGGAGGGAGTACGCGGGAGTGGAAGAAGCTGGGAAAAGGGAAGCTGGGAGTGCGCAGAAGCTAGGGGTAAGAGAAGCGTAGGAAAGGAACTGTGCACAATAAACTTCCAAAGCTTCAGACATTTGTCGTGTCTCTCTCTGTGGCCAGAGGGGACCCGATAGTACTAATTAGACTTTATCTGTCAATTATTTGCCTTTCATCAAGTTGCCACCCATGGAGACTCAATATTCCTTTCTTTTGTCACTTCTTTAAAATTAAAAAAAATGTGATGTTCTTGGTAGGGACACTATAGATAGAATCTGAAATTTAAAGCCATATCTGAGAATTACTTATTCCTGGCTATGTCCTAGTTATAAGTGAAACATATAAATGAATTCCTGTTTATTTTTATTTTGTTAACCTGTCTTTTATTAAAAGTTTCCATTCCAACTAATAACTGATGAGATTTGAAGAAAAAGTTTTCTTCACCTACATTTTCATGCTGGACAAGGTCATTAGAAAGCCACCAAAAGTTGTCAAGCAAGGGAGAAACATGAATAGATCACTAGAGGAAAATACCATGAGTATGTGTGGAAAATTCAGTGATGATGGTGAATATTTTTGTCAGATTTTTTTGCTACTACGACCAAAATCCCAATAAGAACAATTTAGAGAAGGAAAAATTTATTTTGAGGCTCTTGGTTTCAGAAGTTTAAGTTGAAAGCAGCTTAGAACTTGACAACCAGCAATCAGAGAGAGATTTCTCCTCTCACCAAGGACAAAACATATTTCTTAAATACATTCCCCAATAACCCACCTGCTTCAGTCACACCCTATTTACCTACAGTTAATCCCTTTCAGAGATTAGTTTAAAATTCTCATAATTCAATCATTTCACCTCTAAAGTTTCTTTCATTTTCTCATAAATGAACTTTTGAGGGACATTTAATAACTAATCCATAAAAGGGAGATTCCTGCAAACTTTTTGGATGTCCATCAAATCTAGGCTGCTATAGTAAATGTTATTCAAGAATACATGTGCACCTTGATCAGTTAACAATCCTCGCACATAATGCATCCTGCCTCAGAATTAATATGGGCCACCTCCCATGTACCTTTTCTATGGGATTCCCAATTCTCTTTTCCTCCCTCCCTAACTTTTTAGTCTTACCTTTCCATCACCATCCACGAAGTTTAGTACCAAACCAAATTGTGGCATCCTCTTACTTATTTATTTATTTATTCCCAACTTGACCTGAGTGATGTCTTTCAGGACAATTATTTTTGTTTTTGTGGAGTTTTTGTTTGTTTGCTTGCTTGTTTTCTGTTAACAATCTTGTAGTCTAGCTTACAAACATCCATGTTTATTTCTGCAGGTCTCTTTCTATGAAATTGGAGTTGGACAAAGGAGAGTTGATGGCAACAGAACTAAGGCAGCAGCAATAGGAACTGAAAGAAAATGGTGGTGAAGATCCCACTTTTGATATGGTGTACTTGTTAGTTAGATGTAAAGGGGGGCAGTTTTGGTTTGTGGATAACTCCCAGAAAAGACGCTCCGCAGATACAGGTCTCACACGAGGAACTTTTATTCAAGCGGACAAAACGTGTCCGCTCGGGGGAAAGGGGAAAGGGAAAGAGAGCAGAAGATGGCACAGGGTTCTTTGTATTGGAATTTCGCGGGCTGGGAGAAACCAATCGCGGAGGAGAATTATTACAGACTGACTGATGGACCAATGACATATTGGAACATAATGTGGGGGGGGGGCAGGAAGGTTACGGCAACGTAAGCCGGAAATTCCTGTAACGGGAGAGGCGGACTTAACACGGATTGACAGGTGATGCCTGTAGCGGGAGAGAAAAAGGTGGCTTTATACCTAACAGTACTGAAGTGGGAAAATCCTGGTTAGCCAGCCCAAAGGGGACAGAGGTGTGTGGAAGGACATAGATGACATCCAGGATCGGGCTCTAAGGCCTCCTCTGCCTTGGTGTCATCTTCTGAGGTTGGGAATACAGAAGAAAAAGGAAACTTGGGTTGGGAGAGGTGAAATAGAAATGGAAAGGCAGTGGAGAGTAGGGAAGGGACCGTAAAGGTCAACAACAGTGCAAGCACGGAGACAGCAGTTTGAATGGCTAAGCCATGCTATAGGACAGCTCCTGTTTTTTTAAAAAAGGGTAAAAGTCTCCATCTTACTGAAAGTGACTGCATAATCCCCAATCCAGGCCACACCCACTGCAGGACAAATGAAATATCAAAAATGTTATGGGGCGCAACTTAAGAACAGACGGATCACCACTGAGAAATACAAATTTGAGAGTCTTTATTAAACTGGCTGGCTGACTGTCTCACACAATGCCCCCAAAAATGGGTATTGGGAGAACAGCCCCAACCACAGGGTGGTAGGGGTTCTTATACCAAAAATTACATTAATCGTAAGTGTCTGTTGCTATGATTCAAAATTACATATTAACATCATGAGATAATTGATAGAGGGGGAAGTGGGTCAAAATGACCCTTACCTAGGTACAAACTGGTACTAACATTCACATAATCACTGTTCACATGGTACATTGTTTAGGAGCAATAGGAATCAAAGAGAGCAATTTTTCTTTACATAGGAATTATCATTCCTATTGTTAAACATGTTACACTAAGTAACTGATGATGGGCACAGAGGCGGGGTGTTCCCATGGGAGAAACTTGTTTTCCACATAACATGGAGTTTTAGAGCAAAATGGAGTCTGTTTAGTCATTTCCCTTAGAGTCTGGCCTATAATATTCTCATGGAGTCAGATCTGTCAGTCCATCACAAAAAACCAATCATGAAGAGCTTATCAATGTCTCCTTAGTTGCCTTTAAAAGAGGGACTGCTGTGAGACTTAAAGAACACTCTTACCCCTCTCAGGCACACTGTGCTGGGAGTTCTGAATCTTTCTTTCACTTGCCTTTTTAATAAAATTCTTACTGGTTTGCTTACCTCCTCGGCCAAGTTTATGGTGTTCATTCTTGACTCCATGGAAGTGGATCCTGATCCCAAGTCTCGCTGGCAACCGAGGAAAAGTGATCAGTTTAAGTTTGACCTATGAAAACAGGCAGGCTTATATTTTCCTTTCCCTTTAGTTATAACCATTCCTGGCATTATATACACTGAGCACTATACATTGTTTACAGGAATGCCATTATTTTAAAGTTACATAGGGAAAACTGCAGATGAAACCCACTTGTAAAAACTGTACAAAACCAAAATTTTGTTCATCAAGATAATCAGATTATGTGACTTTTATGAAGCTATCTTTACCTTGAATTTAGAAATATAGCAAGGTTATCCAAAGGTAAATTATTCACTATGTCTTTTATTTTCCTTAAAGAACTTTATATAGGAATTGTCTTTCCTAAAACAATTGCTCATCATGAGATATTTACTTGACTTTAATGTGTTTGTAGTACATTCCCTTAGCACCTACAACACTGTCCTGATATCAACTCACTTGAAATTTAGAATAAGATGCCGAATAATATAATTATTCCTTTTTTATTCCTATATTACTTTCTCACTGTGAAAAGTTTAATGATTTTTTTGAAACAAACCAGATAATTTGCTGTCAGAATTTTAATCATTAATTCAGTACATATTTATTATATAAAGAGAGTGATCCTCTATGTCTGAACTCTTTTATCTATCAAGCTATCATTCCTCATTGTAACCAACCAATTCTTCTAGGCTCTCAATTCATCTCATATGCTGATTGCTATAGGCACCATAGTGATACTGCCCTTTATCGGTAACAAGTTCTGCTCCTTCTAATGTTGAAGATTGAACACTAGAGAAGCACGCCAAGGCAAGCATATTAAGCTTGGGAGGGAGAAGAGGGCCATGGCTGATGTTCTAAAAGTCCCAAGAAGTGAGCGCACCCTACATCTTTTATAGGTTAAATTCTCTTTTGTTCTCCAGTTTTCTCCCCCCTTATCTCTCTCTCTTTCCTGCCTACGTGACTAGGCCTGGTTTTGCATTAAGTGAGAAGCCATGGGCAGGGGAAGGGCTAAGGTGATTCAGGCAGGCAAGGGCCCAGGGGACATTAATTAGCAGCTCCTTGCTTGCAGTCCTTGATAAAGGCAGGTAAATTTGGTAATCAATGGGCTCCGGAGATCCTTGACATTCCATTCTTCCAGGGGCAGTCTCCAACTTCCAAAGGCAGATGTCTTCATGGCTTCATTTCCTCGAATTGACCCGATTTCCTATTTCTACACTAACTACCTGTCCTTAATTCTGGCTTCAATAGCACATTATGCAAGTCTTTCCCCTGACACTGCTAGTAATCTGAAATTTCCTTAAAGACAGAGGTTCTACTTCCCTTAGGAGGTCCAAGTGTATAATTGAAACTCTTTCTGTCATAAGTAAAAGGTAGAAATACAACTAAATTGTTGTAAATAAGAAGAGAAACAAAAGTAATAAGCAAGTTTTGCCTCACCAAAGGCAAAGATCAAACTGTATTTAAGGATTTGCGACATGACCTGATTCTATAATCTCATCTCTTTGCCATGCTACCCAATGTGGTACACATGTACCATGTAATACCAGTAGAAAAATTAGATGGTCTTTTGATAGCTTAGAAAGATCTCATGCCTTTGATTATGTCCTGAGTCACTGCATACCTATTCTTTGGGTTGGGTTTACTTCCATTTGAATCATATGTTCTGAAAAACAGTGATTGACAGGTTATGTGAATCCTGGAAGGAAGGGATGTTGGACAGGCAGCAATTAATCATGTAAAATATAATTCAAATCCTTAGCACTTACAACACTGATTTAGATGTAGCAGATGTGCAATAAATATTGCTAACCAAGTAGAAGTAACCAGTCTTTTGAAAATTATATATACTAGTACTTTAAAACATGCCAAAAGAGCAAACCATTGTATCTCTAAAAACAAATGTAATCTAATTGAGTGAACAGTAAAACAATGCATGCACGTGTATAAGGGAAGGAGAGACAGAGAAACATAGTTCTTTTGTATGATGCCAAAAGAAAGTACACAAAATAGATCCAAGCAGCCCAGATTAGGGTATGTATCATGGATTAGTGAAATTAGAGAAGAGCTGGTGAGCAAGGTATGCTTCAAATGACGCTACAGAAGTCATTCTCACTTAAGTATCAATAATAAATCTCAATTAGTTTGGGGGTTTTATGGACTTATATAACAGGGAAGTACCAGAGGGCATGATTTCAGACAGCTGACTTCAGGGCTCATCCAAGAGCATCAGGGTTCTCATCGTTTCTTAGTTCTGCTTCTCTCTGTTCTTAGTTTCATTTCTCCTGCAGACATATTTCCTCCCAGGGATTGGTGGGGATGGCTACCAGAAGCCACCAATTCATATTCTTCCAACTTTGCCCACAGGGACAATAATGTCTCCTTCTTACTTTTATTTCTCAAGCCAAGGGAAAATTTCAGATCTGCTCTGCTTCCATCAGGCATCCATCTCTGAAATAACTACTAGTTATTACTAGTAACTACTAGTAACTCAGGACAAGCATCATGACACCAGGTCTAGATCACATTCAATCTGGGGAACACAGATCTCAGAATGGGGGATAAAACATTTCAGACAGCCCAAAACAATAGGCAAATGTGAGTCACCAAAATGTGAGAATATACCTCCTAAGGAAGAACTAAACAGTCCACATAGACATTGACAGGTACAGAATAGCTAAATACTGAGATTATGAAGATGAATAATAAAGAATACCTGCCTTCAAGTGACAAATTTTGTTTGAAAAATAGAAGCACACAGATGCTTATAGCGCCATGTGTTGAATGCAGCAATAAACAGGTGATCAGGTCATTGAGGATATCAAATTTGGTTCTTCATTCATATGGCGAAGACAAAGATCTGGATGTCAGGAAGACTTCTTTTTGTTGTTGGTAGAGTTCATATGGCGAAGACAAAGATCTGGATGTCAGGAAGACTTCTTTTTGTTGTTGGTAGAGCTTTAAGGTTATACTTAGTAGCTGGATTCATCCTGATAAACTCATGCATGCATGGAAAATGATTTCAGTTCATGATCCTCCATTTTCTATCCCCCTTTTTTTTGTTTTCCTTTTCCTTCCTTTACTCTACTAGACTTCCTTTCAGTCATCTATTTGTATTTGATTACTCTTTATGTAATTGTACCCTTGCCTCCCTTTTCCATTATTTTACTCTAACTTCCTCATATGGATGAAACATTTGATGTTTGTGTTTCTGAGCTTGGCTAATTTCACTTAGAATGGTATTCTCCATTTCCATCCATTTACTAGCAAATGTCATAATTTTATTTCTTTTTAATGGCCAAGTAGAACTCCATTTTGTGTGTATATATATATGCACAATTTCTTAACCCATTCATTGATTGAGGGGCATCTGGGTTGATTTCATAATTTAGCTATTGTGAATTGTGCTGCTGTATGTCTAGAAATTTGTCTGTTTTCAGATTTTCCAGTTTATTGGAGTGTAAGTTTTCAAAACAGGATCTGATCATTCTCTACATTTCATAGGAGTCTGTGGTGATATTTCCTATTTCATCCTTGATCTTGTTGATTTGCTTCTCACTTTCTTTTGGTTAGTTTGGCTAAGGGTTTGCCAATTTTATTTATCTTTTCAAAGAACCAACTCTTCATTGATCCTATGTGTTATTTTCTTATTTTTAATTTCATTGATTTCGGCTTTGACCTTCATTGTTTCTTGTCTTCTACTGGTTTTGGGGTGAATTTGTTCTTCTTTTTCTAAGGCTCTGAGAGAGATCATAATCTTATTTATTTGGGATCTCTCTAATTTTTTAATGTGGGTACTCAGTGCTATAAATTTGCCTCTTAGAACTGCTCTCATATTGTCCCAGAGATTTTGATTTAGTTGTGTCTTTGTTCTCATTCATTTCTAAGAATTTCTTGATTTCTACTATCATTTCTTTTTTGACCCATTCTTTATTTAAGAGAGTGTGTTCAATCACCATGTGTATATATTGCGTCTATTATTTTCTCTGTTATTGATTTCTAGCTTATTCCATTATGATCTGATAGGCTGCATGGAATTATATCTTTTTTTATTTGCTAAGATTTGTTTTGTGGCCTAGAATATGATCAATTTTGGAAAAACTTCCATATAGAGCTAAAAAGAAGGTAAAATCAGCTGTTTGGGATGGAATACTCTGTAGTTGTTTATAAGGTTCATTTGATTTATAGAGTTGTTTAGGCTGGAGATACCTTTGTTGCTTTTTGTTTTGATGAACCATTTGTGATAAGGGTGTGTTGAAATCACGTAGTATAATTGTATTGGAGTCTATGGGGAATTTAATGTCATGGAGTATTTTTTTCCATGCAATTTGGTATGCTGATACTTGGGACACAGATGTTTACTATGGTTGTATATTCTTGTTCAATTGTTCCCTTTACTAGGATGTAATAGCCTTCTCTTTCCTCTTCTAATTTGTGCTTGAAATCGACTTCGTCAGATCTGAGAATAGCCACTCCTGTTTGTTTTCTTGGACCATATGCCTGTACTATTTTTTGTCTTCTTTTTTTTCCTTCAGTCTGTTGGTGTCTCTGCCTATAAGATGGGCATTTTGTAAATAGCATATAGTTGGATTTTGGTTTTTGATACATTCTGCTAATCTGTGTATTTTAATTGGGGAGTTGAGACCATTAACATTCAGCATTAGTATGGATATGTATTTGTGGTTTCCTACCTTTTTTTTTTTTTTGCTCTATTTGATCCTATTTTCTCATTTAATGGACTATTCTTCTATTGAATGTCCTCTGTTTGTGGGTTTTGTGAATTGTTTTTCTTGTTCCTCTGTGTGAAGTTTATCTTTGAGCATTCTTTGTAGTGCTGGTTTGGTGCTCATGAATACTTTTAATTTATTCTTATCATGGAATGCTTTAAATTTCTCCCTCAAATTTGAACTTAAGATTTTCTGGGTATAGTAACCTTGGCTGATGATTATTTTCTTTTAGAGCTTTGGATATTTAATTCCAGACACTACTTGATTTTAGAGTATGAGTAGAGAAATTAGAAGTGAGCCTCATTGATTTGCCTCTAAATGTGACCTGATGTTTCTCTTGCAGCTTTTAATATTCTTTCCTTGTTTTCTATGTTAGGCATTTTTTGTTATTATATTTCTCAATGAGATTCTCATTTGGCTTAGTCTATTTGGGGTCCTAAAGCTTCTCTGTATGTGAATGTCTATCTCATTTCTGATATGGGAGAAGTTTTCTGTACCTATCTTACTGAAAATATTCTTTATGCCTTTAGTTTGTATCTCCATGTTCTCTTCTATCCAATGAGTCTCAGGTTTGGTCTATTAATGTTGTCCCAAAGTTCTTGTATAATGTGATCATGTTCTATAATTTTTTTTTCCTTTACTGCCTTCTGTGTATTCAAGATTTCACTTCAATACCTGAAGTACTGTCTTCCAGGGCTAAGTTTCTATTTTATACACCATCTAGTCTGTTATTCATGCCTTCAAGTGAACTTGTAATTTGATTGATCTTGTATTTATTATTTAGGATTTCTGTTTGGTTAATTTTCACCATTTCTATTTCTCTATTAAAATGGTCTTTCATCTCCTGTAATTTGCTCTCGTAATTCCTTCCTTAGATATTTGTTTAGTTCATTGAACATTTTCATAATCAGGTTTTATATTCTCTCTCTGGGTTTTCTTCTACCTTACTATCAGTAGTTTCCTTTGTTGGGATTGTGAATTTTGTGGTGAGATTTATTTTCTTGTTTTCTCATGGTTTTAAAGGTCTTGGTCTTGCACATCAATTGAAATGAATTTTTCTTATCTCTTTTTTTCGTGTGTGTGTGTGTGTGTGTGTGTGTATGTTTTCTTAAGAGGGTAGTTATCCTATTTGCTCTGGCACTTCTCTCTGTTTTTGATGTATGAGTAGATGCCAAGGGGTTGGACTTAAGTTCCCTCTCTTATTGTTCCTCTTTGGGTCCTTCTTGATGGTTGGGGCTTTCTGTCTTCTCCCCTCTTTGAGTTGGAGTAATGTGAGTTATTGTTTAGTTTTGCAGTGGACTCTTTAAACTGAGAACTTTCAGTGTCTCTGGAGTTTCCCAGTACTCACAGAATGGTGGCAAAATAGACAATAGTAAGAAGTGTTACAAACAACAAATAGCAAACAGTGTTAAAGTAAATACCACAGTCCTACTATAACGTCTTCAACATTAATTGCTAGTAGTAAACAGAAATGGTGGGTTCATCAAGTGTCAGCAGTGAGAACAATAACCATGAAATATCTCTGGCTTTAAATTCACAGTGGTAATGACTGTATCAGCATTAATGGTGAGGACGGGGATATATAAACTATTTAGTTCTGAATGATGGTAAAAATACAATTAATTGTGGGAAAAGAAAATGAGAAAGTTAGAAAATACAATTTCAGAAAGTGAACAGAGAGAATGCAGAAGAGCAGTAGCAGGTGATGTTTATACAGATGGAGGGGAAAATAGAAGAAGCACAGTATTGGGAGAAAGAACAATAGAATAGTTTGATAATTGGAAAGGATAAGATTGAAAGAGAAATGAGAAGTAAACACCTGAAAATAATACAAAATCAAACAGATATACAACCCAATGAACCTGAATTCTCACAATTCTAGAAACATGATTATATTAAAAATGCTGAATCTAAGTGAAAACAAGATAAATAAGTGTACATATGTATGTCCCTGAAAGAATCAGGACGGCCAGAATTTCCACACATTAGCACACACACACACAGAAGGAATATGAAAGAAAAAGAAACTATAAATATTTATTACAAAAAAAAATTCAGTATCTTGGTGTGGACTGAAGGGTCACTGAAGTGGTCAAAATATTCGACTGTAATGGGTGGTCAATGTTTATGTCCAATAGTCTTTCTTAACACTTATTCTTAGGTAAAGCACAGATAGAACAAGGGGGTGGGGATGTTAATCCCTTCCTGTTATTATGTTGCTCTCTTAGTTACCAGGAGTGGACTAAGATTTAAGCTACTTGATATAAGATTCAGTTTTCCTTTTCCCCATTATGAGACGGAGTGAATTAAGATATATAGTCAGTGTTTTAGTCATCTTTTTCACTGATGTGACTAAAAGACCCAACCAGAACAACTGTAGAGGAGGAAAAGTTTATTTAAGGCTCACAGTTTCTGAGGTCTCTACCCATAGAGAGCCAGCTCCATTCCTCAGGGCTCAAGGTGAGGCAGGGCCAATATGGCAGAAGAGTGTGGCAGAGGGAAGCATCTCACATGGTGATCAGAAAGCAGAGAGGGAGAGACTCCTACTCTCCAGATACAAAATCTACACCCCACAGCCACATATTCAATGAACCACTTCCTCCAGCCACTCCCCACCTGCCTCCAGTTACCACTGAGTTAATCCCATCAGGGATTAATTCACTGATTATGTTAAAGCTATGACCCTATCATTTCCCCTCCAAACCTTCTTGCACTGTCTCACATGTGAGCTTTTGAGTGACACCACATCTAAACCATACTAGTCCATTTGCATTTCACCCTTCCTACCAGATCTGTGCACCACTAGGGTTTCTCTTCTGCAGCGGGTTCTGTGTGGGGGAGATCTGGCAGGTGACAAGGAGCTCTGTCTGGGCCTCAGGTTTTGTTGGGCTAGGTTGAAAGATACCTTAGTGGGGAGACTAGGTTGCTCTGTCCCTAGGGCTAGACTGGCTGCTTTTGTGGGTTTGGTTCTCGTGTTGGAGCAGGGAGACCCTGCACTCACGCTTGCTAGGAGTTTTGCTTTCCCTGGGGGAGCTGCTTCTGCGAGCGCTCACCCCGCTCCCGCTCCAGCTGCTCACGTGAGCCACCAGACACAAAGGCGCCCCTTTGCCATTCGGACCCAGGTCCCCCTGGTTACAGTGCACTCGATGCCCATTTGGCGCATGTGATGCTAGATCCACCTAGGTCCCTCGCGAGTCATCTGCAGGGAAACTGACTGTGTGTGGTTCTTATTTTTATTTTTCCCCCTTATTTCATGAGTGCTCCTGATGTCAAGGCCCTCTGACTTGCCCCAGACGGCTCCCGCCTCAGCCCTCCAGCCAGTGGGGACACAGCACACTTTTTCAGCCGGAGTGTACTTGTCAAGGGCCCACACAGTTTGCCACCTCGACTTTTAGCTCAGATAAATTCAGGCAGCGTTTTTAATTTCAGATGTCTCCACACCAGGATGCATCACAACAGCACCTGCTATGTGGCTTCCTATAGTCCTCCTCTTGTGTCTGTGGTGGGTTCTCTGGCAGCAGCCGCCTGCGGTGGGCTTGCTTTTTTATTTACTTGTATCCAATCTGCCTGAGTCCCCAAGCTGCTCTTAGTGTCCAGTATTAAATTCCAGTGAAATCCCGCTCTTGGCGAGCCATGTCACCAAGAAGTTGTCTGCTCCTTTGGTCTTATGCTCTGAAGCAGCTTGGAAAGCTGTCTACTCCACCATCTTCTCAGTTTCAAGGTCAGACTTCTTGGACAAGGTGACTTCTGAGGTGAGTTAGGCTAAATTGAAATTATAAGGTCCCCCCCTTTAGGTGTCAACATGGCGCTGGCCAAGCTTCTCTTCCTGATTTTACTCCTCATAACTTCTTCCCGCCAGCGAACTCGCACCCAATGGGTGTTTGACACCCCGCCCAGACCCCTAGCAACAAGGCTCACCCAATCAACCATTGCCCCGCCCCTCAGCAACAAGGCTCTCCCAATCAACTCTCACCCCGTTGCATGCCCCAACCAATCAGCCTCTTCCCAGCCCAAATAAAACGGAACTTCTCCAGTGATTAGCTTTGGAATGTGGCTCCATGCGTTTCTTTCAGAAATATATTCGAAAAACTGGATATAGGAGAGGTTGTATGCTTGCACATAAATTGGTACTATTAAAAGTCGGTTTGGTATACAGAACAAAAACAAGACAGAAGAATCTGGAGCTTAACTGGGGGAAAACCTATGATTTTACTCTTAGTCCATAGGGATTGTTTTAGAAGAAGTAATTGGACCAGACTCTCTTTTTACATAGATCATTTTGACGTTTTTTTTTTGGGGGGGGGGGGTGTACAGGAGATTGAACCCAGAGGTGCTTCACCACTGAGTCACATTCCCAGCCCTTTTTTATATTTTAGTTTGAGACAGGGACTCACTGAGTTGCTTCGGATCTTGCTAAGTTGCTGAGGCTGACTTTGAACTGAAGATCTTCCTGCCTCAACCTCCTGAGCCACTAAGATTAAATGTCTGCTCATTTTGACAATTCTGAACAGAGAGAAGACAGAAGAAGTAATAGGTAGTAGTTACAGTTTGAAGCCAGAGGAGAGAAGGCCTATGTCAGTACAGAGGCTGCAGAAATGGAGAAGACAAAGAACAGAGCAATGTTTAGAGAAATTATTTGATGAGATTTCTTGATTTCTTGCATGTTGGAGGTGAGAGATAAGAAAGAGTCAAAAAATTTCTTTCAGGTTCCCTGCTGTAGAAATTGTGAGTGAATAAAGGAAGAACCAGGCAAAGAGTGATGAATTTGACATATTGTAGATTTTCTAGGTAGAAATTGATATTCATCATTCTCTTGAATATATGAGTCTGAAACTCAGGGGAAAAAATCTGTGTTGGAAATAGAAAGCTGTGATTATTAATATGTAAAAGTGAATGAGGCTATTCAGGGAAAAACTCATGAGTAGAACAGTAAACTGAGCAAGTATTGATCTGGATAACAAAGTCTAGCAAGGACAGAAAGAAAGAGGAGTTGGTGGATACAAATAAAATATAAAGAATGTAACAACAACAAACAGAGCATCGAATATTTGAAGAAAGCAAGGGTAAATAGAAATTATAAGAAGCAGAGAGAACCAGTAAGGTAGGATTGGTACAGTTGTTCTAGAACTAGCAACTGGAAAATCCTGAGAGTTGATTAAATAGGTCTGGATGTTTCTTATCTCCAGAACTTTTTTTTCCACCAGTAACTCTTAGCCAGCTTTGTTTTCTTTTTACTAGTAATAGAAAAAAAGAAGATGAAGGATAAGGGGAATGAGAAGAAAAGGGGAGGAGGAAAAAAGAAAGAGGGGCAGAGAAGAATAGAAGGAAGAAGTATAAGGAAAGGAAAAGAAGGATGAGAAGAGGAGAGCATAAAAACAAAGTAAACAAAACATAATTCCAGGCATGCTTGTAAGCTTAGAGCTTGACTTCTAGTTCATGTAATCAACTTTGAGATCCAGACTGAGCAGAGATAGAACAGAGAGTAAAATAAAATAGAGGAATAATGAACTCATATAGGGCTCACAGAAGAGGATAAAATAGAGGTCAAAACTCTGTTCTGATGAAGACCTTTAGTCTCTGCGAAATCAAAGCTCTGTGGAGAAACTCAGATGGAGTTTCAGAGATGGAGCAGGACAAATGAACAGGGTTGGGAGGTGGCTACTGAAGTTCCATATTTTGAATTAATACTTGTCCTTAGATGAAGGTGGACTGAGGATTAGATGACTGATGTAGAAAGAAGTTAAGGCCATTAGGTTTAAGAAGGTCCAGATGAGTTTTTTAGTCCATTCGGGCTGATACTATGAACTACCATAAACTGATAGTTATTTCTCACAGTCTTTTTTTTTTTTTTTTTGGTACTGGGGATTGAACTCAATGGCACTTGACCACTGAGCCACATCCCCAGTCCCATTTTGTTTTTTTATTTAGAGACAGGGTCTCACTGAGTTGCTCAGCACCTTTTTTTTGCTGAGGTTGGCTTTGAACTTGCTATCCTCTTGTCTCAGCCTCTCAAGTGGCTGGGATTACAGGCGTGTGCCCCCATACCCGTCTATTTCTCACAATTCTGGGAAGTCCAAGAACAAGGTGCTGGCCCTAGCTACTAGGAAAAATAAATCTTTGTGTCTTTTAACAATTCAGGTCCTGAAATACCAAGATTTTCTTTTCTGCAGCTTACTCCTTCTTCAAAAATGATAGCTTCTTTTTTAAAAAAAACACCTATTTCTTGTCCCGTTTTGTCAAATGCAACAAATGGCAACCAAAGTACAAGGTAATATTTATTTTTGCAATCCTGTTTGTGTAATGCCACATGTTTATTACATGTGTCATTTGAGCTCCAGGTTATTTTGCCATTGCATGTTATTAGTTACCGTTTCTCCAGTCTGCAAAAGTGGTTTTCTTAATATAGACATGAGTCTTCAAAGAAAAGGCCATAGTTTTGAGTTTTGTTATGGCAGTACCCTAATTTTACCTATGAGTTTTTGTATTTGACAATTTTCCTGAGATGACAACCCCAAAATTTTAGTGCTTATATTTCCACATTTCTCTTTCCTTCATATTAATTACATGTTATCTGTTGTACTTCAGTAGCACTTGTTTCTGCTCATCTTTACTCTAGAACCCAGACTGCAGATGCTCTCTATGAAGGGCATGCCAGTCTCACTTCTGAAGAAAGATTGAAAGAGTTTAAATACAAAGGAGGAGGAGTTATTTACCATAGAAAAGAAGGTAGTAAAGTTTTGCAAAATCATACAATCTGAGGTACAGACTAAATTGACCTCTCTTTCTAATGAACCAAAATTGTTTTTCATCATGGACTGAGTTGCTTTTCCAGAGATTTTTTCAATGTTACGTGCAACTGGGACAAGTTAAAACAGTAAGAACTAACGTGTTTTCCAAATTCTAGAGCTATTCTAAGAAATTTATAAATATTATTTCATGGGTGAGTTGGGAATTATTATACCTATTGTTGCAAAAACCAGCAAATGAACCATGAATGATTTAATAACTTGCTCATTAGAGTGTTAGGGGAAGACCCGAAGTCTAAACCTAGGTGTGTCTGACAATAGGAACCATGCTTTTAATTGTTGTTCAAGCTGCTTGTAGAAGTTCCACCCCTATAACATGGGTTCCAGCTGGGAAACTACTGGAGAAATAATTATGAGTAATGTTGATAAGGTATAATATAAAAATGAATATTAATTCCAGGATGTATCTAAAAGTCGTGAGTTATGGAAGAAAGAATGGGTTTTTTTTGGTATGAACTGACAGGTTTATACATCGACATCCTACCATTCAGAATATGGAATATGGTGAGTTTATGTTCAGTAGACATAGCTGTAAGTCCTCACCATCTGTAGTTATCAATATGGCATTGAACCAAGAAAATTAAGAGAGAGAAGAGAACAGAACAGAAGAGGATAGAATATTGATTCACTGAAAAGCAATAGTATTCAATAAAATGACCAGATTTGTATATCCTTCTGGTCACCAATTACCTGCAGCATCTGCTTACACATTTAATATTTGTATTTCCTGATAGAAAAGAATTGCTTAATTAATCAAGTGTTGCTTTTAAGAGACAGCATAATATGTTTTGATTTTTTTATTCCTGGGGAAAATCTTGGGTAAATGACATTTTCACTGCTCTCAATTTCTATTTGTATGTTTCAGTCTATTCTAAGTGAAAGCAAGCACTTAAATGCACTATCAAATTGAAGATAGACCCTCAGGAAAAGTGGTCTCATTTACATGCAGCTTATAGTGCTTTTTGTAAGAACATGTTTGACTTTGCACTTTTCCTTGGTAGCAAATGGGAACAGAATAAATGTAGTGTGTAGAATTCAGTTGACAGCTTAAAAACCTTAATAGCCTTTGGATTCATTTTATGCTATATATTCCTAACAATGCAAATTTTCAGGAGAGTAAAATCTCCGATATTTTAAAGTAAGACTATTCCATGATTTCAGATTTCAAGAAAAAGTAGTTCATGTGATATATCTAGTGTATACCAAACATATTTTTAAAATAAAGGACCCATGCACTTAGTTTACATTCCATTAAATTAAATAGAAATTGAGTGTTTGCAAATGTTTGTGCAAAATGTGAAAATCATTTTTCTAATAAAGGATCACTGACCTGCTGACTCCTATAAGAAAATGAAATAGTGACATCTTCTTTGTTGAAGATAACTCATTAAACATTTCATGTATAAATAATTTGAAGTCAGAACAAAGAATTTCTATTTTAAAAATGTAGAAAAGAATCACAAATGGACACAGCTTTCTTTCATTAAAGTTACAAGAATAAGTTCACTATAAATTCAAATGATCATTCACAGTTTAAAGATATGAACATGAAGCCACGTAAATAATTTCAGCTGAATTCTCTTTGTTGACTTAGTTGAAGACAGACATCACTATGCAGTTGGTGTTTTTGACCTGCCTATGACTGCACATGAAATTAGTGGGTGAATCCTTGAGGTACCTGGAAAGCCACTACTGGATATTGAAACCAAATTCAGTGTCCTAGTCAGTCTCAGAATTTGTATGGGTCTGTATCTGAGCAATGGTCTACAGATTCTTTTACATGAAAGTTGTTTTCAGTCTATAACTATGCAATTCTTGACTTCCTCTGGAAAATGTTAATTGAAAAGAAAAATGATCAGTAACTTTGGAGTGATCACTGGTAATTAAAAGTGTGACTCTGGTTTGAAGCCACTTCAGAATTGGAATTGGAGTGGGGAAGATGAGGTTTGAGTGGCTTATTTATAATTAAAAAAGAGATTTTACTTATGGACAGCCTTTAGAAACTTACACCAATTCTAATTTCTCTTTTATCAGTTCCATTTTACTATCAAAATTTGCAGATAACACACCTAACTTTGAGCACTTTACTGCATGTGTTTGCATCAGTCATTTTCTCAAAAGAACTATAATATGCTTCTTCAAGTTTATTTCAGACTTGTTGACACAGACATTCTGGCTTTCTTTTATTGAGTGCATTCACAGTGATTTAAATGTTATACTTGACCTCATAGACATGGATGATAAAAAGGGAGTGTCTGGAAATATCTTAGATCATTCCAATACTGTGTCCCCTGTGGTGGCAATTTGGGATAATGAAAAAAAAATATAGCAAGAGCTGTACTTCTTAAAAACTTTCTTGGAGATCACTTAAATGCACATGGAGTTGTAAGAAATTATATAGGAAGATTTTCTGTAACTTTAATTTCTCTCAGTAATAGCATTTATCAAAATTATAGTATAATATCACAACTAGAATATCTAACTTGAGTAATTCACTGGTCTTTGTCTAATTTTTCCAATTTTACTTGTATTCATTTGTATCTATGGGTGTTCATCTAGTTGTGTGTAATTTTATTATATGTCTGGTTTCATTTAGCCACCACCATAGTCAAGATATAGAATAGTTACATCACCACAAGAATTCCTCCTGATACCCTTAAAACCACATATCCTTTCCTCACCTACTTGGCCCATCCTTACCCTTAGTACCCATTAATCAATTTTTTATTCCTGTGAATTTGTCAGTTCAAAACTATGCTATTATACAATATGTAAACTTGGGGGATTGGCTGGCCAACTTTCACTCTATCTTTCCCTTATCTCCCTCCCTCCCTCCCTCCCTTCCTTCCTTCCTTCCTTCCTTCCTTCCTTCCTTCGTTCCTTCCTTCCTTCCTTCCTTCCTTCCTTCCTTCCTTCCTTCCTTCCTTCCTTCCTTCCTTCCTTCCTATGCTGGAGATTGAACTTGGGGTGCTCAACCATTGAGATATATCCCAGTCCTTTTTATTTTTTTGCTTTGAGATAGGATCTCAATAAATTGCTCAGGGTTTTGCTAAATTGCTGAGACTAGTCTCAGATTTGTGATCTTCTTGTTTCTTGAGTAACTGGATTATAGGCATGTACCACTGTGCTTGGCTGGGATTGGCTTTTATCATTCAGCATAATTCCTTAGAGAATTCAAGTTGTTGCATGTATCAAAAGTGTTCTTTTTTATTGCTAAGTAGTATTTTGTAATATGGACACATTACCCTCTGTTTAACTATTCACTCAGTGAAGGACATTTGAAGTCCTTCTGGTTTATGGTATGCTACAATAAAGCTTTCTGTTTGAACAAAATTACCACTTCTCTGATATATGCCCAAGAGTGCAATTTCTGGGGCATATACTAATTAGATATTTATATTATATGAAACAGTCTTATTGTTTTTCATGGTGGCTGTATCTGTATTTTATTTTATGATTTTATCATTCCCATTAGGATTGTATAGATGATCTGTTTCTTTGCATCTTCATTACTATTTTGTGTTGTCACTATTTTTCATTTTAACCACTCTGTTAGATATGTCATTGTGGTTTTAAATTGCATTTCCCTAATGGTTAGTGGTTTTTAATTTCTTTTGATGAAAAAGCAAAAGTTTTAAATTCTGACAAAGTTCAATTCATCAGTTTTTCCTGTTCTTATTCTTTGGATCCAAGTCTAAATGTATTTGGTTAGCCTAATATCTTGAAGGTTTTCTATGCCTCTTTTCTAGAGGTTTTACTATTTTACATTTAAGTCTATGATTTGTATTGAATTCATTTTTTATAAGGTGAAAGTTCAAGGTTGATTTTTTTCTTTTTTGCACATGTGGACATCCAATTATTTCAGCAAAAAATTTTAAACAGCTGCCCCTCCTCCATTGAATACTTTTTTGCACATTTGTTAGAAATCAGTTGGGCATGTTTTTGTGAGTCTATTTGTAGGATATTCATTCTTTGATCTGTATATCAATTCATAGATCTGTCCATTCTGTGATTCTTGTGTTGATCACTGTGTCAATTCCTCTGTCAATACCACACTATCTTGATTACTATTTTTTTGTGATCCTTAATAGCAGGTAGAATGATTTCTCCTATCTTATTCTTCTTTATCGCTCAAAATTGCTTAATTATTCTAGGACATGTGTCTTTCCATGTATACTTTTTAAAAAGTTGTCTCTGTCTATAAAAACTTTGCTTCATTTTGCTAGGAAACATATTAAACTTATAGATAAGTCTGGAGAAAATTGACATCTTTATAATATTGAGTCTTCCAATCCATACACATGGCATATCTCACCATTTATTTAGATCTTTCATTTCTTTTATATCATTCTGTGATTTTCAGCATATAGATTCTATACACATTGGTAAATTTTTGACCTAAGGATTTCACTTTGTTTGAAGTGATTATAAGTAGTATTTTGTTTTTAATTTTGGTTTCTACAATTAATTGTTAGATTGTATAAAGATTTTCATATATTGATCTTATATCTTGTACCTTTGCTGAGCTTCATTATAAGTTTTAGAAATGTGGGCATCCCTTGGGATTTTCTATGTAGACTATTTTGTTATCTACAAATAGGGATTCTTTTTTTGTCCTTCAGGTGTCTTATTTCTTTTACTTGCCTTTTCTCAATGGCTAGAACTAATACTACATTCAAGTAAGAGTTATGAAAATATACATTCTTTGTGCTTTATTTTAGGAGGAAAACACTCAAATCTTTTACTGTATTGGTCAGGGGTCTTTGGAGAAAAAAACAAAAGAATACAGATATATTTATTACAGAATTTATAAGAAATTGACTCACACATAATTGTGGAGGCTGTGAAATCCCTTAATCTCTAGTCTGCAGCCTGGAGACCCAGGAAGTCTAGTGCCACAGATCAAAGGCCTGAGAGCTGGAGAGCTGCTGGTACAGATCCCATTGAGAGTCAGAGGTTCTGAGAACCAGAAGTGGCAAGGACAAGAGAGGAACCATGTTTCTGCTCAAACTGTTAGGCATAGGGAGGGTGAGCCCAACCTTTCTTCACATTTTTCTTTTACTCAGGCTCTCTATATCTTGAATGATGTACACCACACCAGGGGTTGCACCAGCTTGACTTAGTTTACTGATGCAAAATGTTACTGTCTTCTAGAATCACCCTCATAAACACACCTAGAAATTATGTTCAGATATCCTGTGTCACAGTCAAGTTGACACAGAATTAATCTTCATATTTACTATTAGGTACTATGTTAGCTGTAGGGTTTTCTTATATGTCCTTTATGAGGTTTAGCAAGTTTCTTTCCATTTTATTCTTAGGTTTTTGAGTAATTTTATCAAGAAGCAGTGTCAAATTTTTCAAATGCTTTTTCTGCATCTATGAGATGATCATGTCATTTTGTCTTTTATTCTATTTATGTCATGCATTTATTTATGGCTTATAAATTAAAATTGTCTAGTAAACATACCTTTTATTCCTGAGATAATTCCCATTTGATCATTGAGTATGACTATTTTATATACTATAAAAATTTGTTTCTTAGCATTTAAAAACAAATCGACATCTAATTTAATGAGAGTTATTGACCTACAAGTTTTCTTTTATGTATTATCTTCTATTTTAGTTCCAGGGTAATTCTAGTCTCAGAAAGTGATTTGGGAAATGTTTGCTCTTCTACTATCAGTACTATATTATGTAAAATTAATTCCTCCTTAAGGATTTGTAAATTTTTTAGTGAAGCTATCTAGTCTCGAGGATTTATTTTGGGGGGACTTTAAAACTAAAAAATAGTTTCCTTTCACGGCTATGATTCAGGTCATCAGTTTTATCCTGATAAAGTATTTGTAATCCATGGTTTTCAAGCAGTAGGCTGATTTCTTCTAAGAGGAACTTCTGAGTGCTTATTGCTGTTTTCCACTAAGGATTATCACAGGTGCAGGATCTGTAGTGATAGTCCCTGAATCACACATAGTACTTGTGTTTCATTTGTTTTCTCATTTTATCTTGTCTGTTCTGATAGGAGTTTATCAGTTTTACTCACTGAGTTTTTTTTTTTTAGCCACGTCTGCTAGTTTATGATCACTATCACAATATAACATTTTCCACCTTTCTTATTTTATACTATTTATGTTTATGCTCAAAAGAGTTACTTTTGAAATAAAGTTAGGTCATGCTTTTAAAATCACCTGTGCAAATCTCTTTGATTGGGATATGAATGTTCCCCATTTTAAGATGGTTTGTTTGACTTAACAATTTTTTGATTTTATAGTACCATGAAAGTGATAGATCTTCAGTAGAAACTTTCCTTTGAACTCTGAATGTTAATCTTTTAAAAAAAATTTTTTTTTGTAGTTGTAAACGGACAGCATGCTTTTATTTTATTTGTTTATTTTTGTATGTGGTGCTAAGGATTGAACCCAGTGCCTCACAAGTGGCTCCGCAAGCACTCTGCCACTGAGCCACAGCCAAAACCTCTGAATGTTCATCTTTTATGGGCTAAGAACACTCTCTCATGATGCTGAGCAGTGAACAACTCTCATGAGAGTTAACAACTCATACTCTACAGTGCATTGTGTCCCTAAGAGGTGATGTTTGGAAAATTAGTGTATTAAATGAGTTTAAATAAAAATTTTAAGGTCATTTTACTATTTTACTTATAAGCACAAAATATGTACATTTTTATGGGGTACCATAAAATATTTTGATGCTTGTTACATATTTGCAATATTTAAATCAGGATTAACATATGTATCTTTTCAAATATTTACTATTTCTTTTGATGAAAACATTCAAAATTCTTTTATCTTTTTGAAACACATAGCACATTATTGTCATCTATACTTACCTCCTATGCAATATTGCACCAGAATGCCTTCCACCTATGTAAGTATAATTTAGTAACCATTGGTCATCCTTTCCCCATCCTTCCCCTCCCACCTACTCTCCATAGCCTCAGGTAACCACCATTCTACTGTCACCTGCTCTGAGATCAACTTACTTTTAAAAATTTTACATATGAGAAAGATCATGCAATACGTCTTTCTGGGTCTGGATTATTTCATTTAACAACCTCCAGTTCCATCCACATTGTTGCAAATGACAGAATTCTATCTTTTCAAATGGTTAAATAGTATTCCATTGTGTATATATCCAAAATTTTCTTTATCTTTTCATCAGTTGATAAATCTTAGGTTATTTCCATTTGTTGGTTATTGTGAATATTGTAGTAGTAAACATAGGACAGCAGATTTGGACTTATGAGGTTTGCAATTTACAGTGAATTTGTCTGAACATAGACTCATATCTAGGAGCATCTATGTTTAAGGCATTGATATTTAAAGTAATTCTAGGTTGTCTCTTTCTTGGTCCTTTCTCTTTCCTCATGTTCTATGATTAATTTCTAGGATTCCATTTTGCCTTCTGAATGTTGTTTTTTAGTATATAATTTTCCCATTTTCCTAGTAATTGCTCTCTATAATAAAACATATATGTTATCATGATCTACTTGTATCAATGCTTTATCACTATGTTGAAAATATTACAATTTACTTTCCATTTCAGTCCCATTACCTTCTCTCACTATTAAAATATTCAGATTATTTCTGCTACATGCATTGACACCATAACAGACAATAATTTTTGCTTCATGCATCAAATATAATTTTAAAAACTCATAGGAAAAAAGCAACTTAATACATTTACCTCTGTATTGCTTATTCTGTTTTCATTTTTTGTATTACAGACTTCCAAGTGTTCTCCTGTTATCATTTCTTTTCTGTTAGGAGAGCTTCCTTCAGTCATTTTCTGCAGTTATTTCTGCTGGTAACAAATTCTCTTAGTTTTCCTTGGTAGGAGAGTATTTATCTTTCCCCTTTGTGCCAAGATTTAGCTTTACAGATATAGATTTATGGTCAACAAAGTTTTTTCATCTCTTGGAAAACATTGTTCCAGTTCTTCCTGGTCTGTGCAGATTCAGATGAGAAATGCACTGCCGTGGAATTGGTGTTCTTCTGTGTGATATGCATTGTTTTCCTCTGGTTGCTTTAAAGATTTTTCCTTTGTCTTTAGTTTTATTTTAATATATTTATATATCATATGTTTATATAATTAGTTTAATTATAATATGTTTTGGCAAGGACTTCTTTAGATTTATCCTACTTGAATCCAGAGCATTCAAGAATTTTACCAAATTTTGGAAGTTTTAAGCTGTTTTTTGAGTAGTCTCTCAGTCTCACATCTTTCTCTTCTACTTCTGACTCTAATGATATAAATATTTTTGTTGTTGTTGTTGTTATTGTGCTTGTCCCAAAGGTCCTGATGTTCTATTTTCTCCATAGACTATATTCCTTTTGGTGTTCAGATTGACTGAACTTTATTGATCTTTTCTCATGTTCCCTGTATCCCTCTTCTGTCTTCTCCATTCTATTTTTAAGTCTATACTCCAATTAAAAAATGTGTTATTGTATTTTTCAGTTATATATTTTCCATTTTGCTCTATTTTATATAATGTATATTTCTTTGCTGGGTTTTCTACTTTTGCATTTGTTGCAGGAGAATCAAAATTCCTCATTGATCTGCTTTTGTGTCTTTGTCATACAGTCCCAACATTTGCTTCATCTCCATGTTGGTGTCAGTTGATATTCTGTTATCAGTCCCTTCCCAACGGAGGTATCACCTCTGTTTCTGGGCAGTAAGAGATCCATAATTCATTCACTGCTCCTGAGAGGATAGGGTATAGGGGATCCAAATATGAAAGATGGAAAGTATATTATCTGGCCTGTTCTTTCACCACTCAGTGCTACCAGTTTTCTAATTTATTTCTAATAGTTTCTCCCACGGTTGCAAGTGTCTATGTGAGCCATCTTTTGTCATAGGGAAGAGAGCAGTAGTAGGATTCAACTGGTGTACTACCACTGGAAGAAGTGTTGGGAGATACCAGGTCTAATTTATCTTCCGTTTGGGGGTAAAGGCCTGGGAGATAATACGCCTGCTGGTACCACCAGTGTGGGTGAGGGGACTTGCATTCTGCCTGTCAATGGGTGTGGGATAGGTTGGCAGATTGAGAGATGCTGTTGGTACTACTTCATGCAGATTGAGTTCCTGCTGCCACTGGGCAGTGGGTCTTCCTACTAAGTCCCTGCTCACCTTTCCCTTTCTATACAAAGGAATAAGATGTATGAAAGATGAAAAGAAAGATAAATGAGAAATGAAAACCCAGGGACATCAACTGTGTGTCTGTCTTCAAGTCCACAGGACATTTTTTCTTCTACCTTTCAGAATCTTGTAACTGCTTTTGTGGCATGTAGTTAATTTGAGGGGAAAGAATAGAAAAGTCGGTCTGTACCATCTTGTTACAGATTTGTTTTTGACTGAACTATATAGTAAGAATACTGGCATGGTTGTAGAAGATTACAGGCTGACCTTTTTCTCCCACCAATATGATATTTAGATTTCTCATTGACTTTCAATGTGATAAATGAGTAAAAATAGAATAAAAGTAATTGAAATCAAAGAGAAAGACCCTGAGATGGTTAAGCTTAGCATAATTTTATAGTTGAGCAAAATAAGATGTCTTTAAGAAATTTATTGACTTATCCCAAATTCCCAAACTAAAGCTATAATTCGTCTTCTGATCTTAATGTAACATTTTCCTTCATCAAAACTTATCTCTTTGACTACTTTCTGAAATTATATCTGATCAATATTAGCATATTTATCAATAAACATTTATTCGTTTTTATGACAAACATTACTTAAATGACTACTATATTCCAGGTTCAATTCTAGATAAGGATATACAACAATGAAGAGAAAGGGTGGAAATGTTTCTCACAGAACTTACTTTCAAGTGGGAGAGTCATCTGGTTTGGTGTTGCTTATCTGTTAACCCAGCTATTCAGGGGACTGAGAAAGGAAGATGTCAAGTTCAAGGAGACCCTGGGCGATTTAGCAAGACCCTGTCACAACATAAAAAGTAAAAAGAACTGGGAATGTAGCTCATTGATAAAGTGCTTCTGGGTTTAGTCACCAGTACCAAATAAAGCAAAAACAAAATAAAAAGGGTGGGATGAGACAGACTTTAAGAATTAAGCCAGGCATGGTGGCACACACCTGTAGCAGTTTGGGAGACTGAGGCAGGAGGATCGTGAGTTCAAAGCCAGCCTGGGCAAAAGTGAGGCACTAAGCAATTCAGTGAGGCCCTGTCTCTAAATAAAATACAAAATTGGGCTAGGGATGTGGCTCAGTGGTCAAGTGACCCTGAGTTTAATCCCTAACCTCCCTCTCCCTGCAGAAAGGGTTAAATGGTAAAATGTAGTGTACCTTGTTTGATATGTGATGTTGAAAAAATAAATCTAGGTCAAGGGGAACAAATTGTATTAGGGGTATGACAATTTTACATTGGGAGATGATGGACAGTCTCACTTAGAAAACATTTGAACAAAGACCTTCATCTAGTCAGGAAGATCTCTTTAGGATCACCTTTGGAAGGACTTGTGCATTAGTTTCTGAGAACTGGGTTATTTTAAAGACTGTTACAAATTAATCCTGTGAACCATCAGAAAGCCTTAGCTGTTACTTAGCACTTTTCCATCAGGAAGGACTATACTCAAAAAAATATAGCCCATCATGGCACCAAAAGCAGAGCCAGAGTCTATGTTACATCTTTTAAAACATTTGATTAACATTAGCCAGTTAAATATCAGGTGCTGCCATTGTTGACTTTATCCTTATGTTTTTGAACTTTAGTTTTGGAATCACAGTGACAGCATCCAATCAACCTAAAAAAGTAAAAATCTTATTTGTTAGAGAAGGATCTGAAAATTATAATTCAGAGCTGGTTCAAATCCCTCCTTTTCTTTCCTTAAGAGCTGTCTACTGCTGCTTTCTTATCTTAACAGTATAGCTGAGTAGTGAGCAGGGAGGCTTTATGGCCTGCAAAGTAAAAAAATATCAACCACTCAGCCTTTTTCAGAAAAAAATTTTGATGACCCTTGTCATAGAAGCAGGTAAACTTTATTAATTTAACCACTCAATAATTCACTAATCATTTTTTTACTGCATAAGATATCTATTTAATAATTCATATAGCAGATAATTTTGTGCATATTTTAACAAATAACAAAGATTACATATAATCACTTGTAATGGTTAAAATTTGATTTTAAAATATGTGACACTATTCTGATAGGCATAATTTCACACATAATACCAGGTAACAATAGACAAAATTACTCACTCAATCTTTATTTTGGTTTTATCTGAGTCCTTTGTCCTAAACAAATTGTGCCATGCATATGGCAATAGTATTAGTGTCTTAAATCTATAAATATTGAACAAGTGGAACTTAATCCTATCACATTGATCAACATTTATTGAGCCCTTGAGACATTGTCCAGACCATGTTAGATATTTTCAAAGGAACAAATAAATAATGGGGAGAGGAAGTGATTGAGTCCACCTGTTTTAAGGAGATAGCATGGCAGGAGGACTAAAGTAATTCAGGGAGAAAGTGAAGGATTTAAAAATAGAAAGAGAAAGAAATGGAGGGGAAGTTCTGTTTTGTTTGTGCATTATTGATGACAAGTCTTTTGTGTACTAAAATAATGCAGTCCAGTGCTAAAGATATGGCAGGGCTTCTCCAAAAGGTCATTTTAAGTGTTACTATTATAATGCAGCTATCTCATTCTTCAGGATGATCTACTTTGATTGTCAAAAGAGTTACCCTTCTGGAAGCAGGCAAAGAGATTCCCCATCTACTTGGGGTCTTTGAACACAGAATGTAAATACTTTATTTAACATTTTTTTTTGTTTGTTCCATTTTATTGTTCAAGACATAATGCTAAGGTCATGTCAACACCAGTAGGCTCTGACCACCTTAAATTAAAGCATGCTGTAAACTATAAGGTTGAAGTCTGACCCATCAGCCTTTCTTCCAGAAAAGCTCTGAATCTTCACATGCCATAAAATAATCTCTTGCCCTTAGGCAATATGGACCTAAAGTAGTCCTTCAGTTATCTCTTAGCATTATTGCATATTCTGCCCAAACCTAAACTTTAAAAGCAGATTCTTTCACAGAGAAATCCAGCATTACCAATCATGGGTTTCTGGACTCTGTGATGTATTGATTGACTAAATACAAAAAAGAAATAGTTAATTGAACTTACCCGTATTTATTAAATTAAACCGTCCTCTAGAAATGGAGAAGAAATGATAATACTTGAAGTGATAAAAGAGAATAACTTTTGCCTTCTAATTGCACCTGATCTAATTGAAATCTTGATAGCCAACAGCAAAAAACCATTTTTCATCATCTAGAAACTGTAAATGGAGCAGCAATAAAAGGGACAAAGATTGATCATACAATTCACTAAAATAATTGTGATGTTATTAATTTTTATTTTCAGAATGAAGATTTTAAGTGAAAGTTATAAGTATTTTCAAGCATTAAGAAGGTGTAACGAATAATATAACAACCACTTATACACACTCACCAATCTGTTTTGCTGACTCAGTATTTTGTCATATTTGTACCAGACCCACAAAACTCTTTACAGGCATAGTTAAAATTCACTGTATATCCTTCCTTATTCTCTCCCCTCTTACTTTTCAGATAACTACTAGCCGGAATCACTTATGTCTCTTATAATATGTATATACTCATGGGATTCAAGACATGTGACTCCCAAATATGGCACCTTGGCATTTGAGAAAACTGCAGATGCAAGAAACCCACCCTAAACTTCCCTTGCCCTTCTCCCCTGTTGCAGGTCATAAAACTTATTCCTAAAGAATCCTCCATGTGCCTGGAGCAAAGGAATTCCTCTAAAGACATAGGGATACAGAAAAGAAGTGCGCTTTGCTAGACTCCTCCCAGTTTATTAACATCATACTTCTTCATGATTATTCACTTCTTCATCAAATTTTGCATGAAAAGACACAGATGCCCTTATGAAGTCTCCTTTGTCAAATAAAACAAATACATTTGCATGTTTTTCTCTTGTTATTTTGTTCATTATTAGAGGTTTCTCTGCCATGAACTTAGCAATGGGGGAGGAAAAATATTTTGTCCTCTACAATGTTACATTACTATGTATATGAAGAAAAATACATCTCATCAGTTGTATATTTTATTACTTTATATAAATAATCTAACACAGTACATATTCATTTGTACATTATGCTTTTGAATTTTTAAGTTTTAATACATGTAAATCTAGTTTATTCATTTTCATATCTCCACACAAATCCATTGCATGGATAACCTCATATTAATTTATCATTTTTCCTGTTAGTGAACACTTAGATTGTTTACAATTTTCCTTTAGTACAAATAATCCTGCAAAAATTATTCTTGTCCACAAGTTGTGTACATGTGCATGAATTTCTATGTAGTATATACCTAGATATGATATGCTGAGTTGTAAGGTGAAATTCTTCTTAAATTATTTTTTTAAAAATTATAGTACTTAAAAAATATTTCAATTTATCCACATTTTCTTTTTAGGGTAATATATTTTAATTTTCTCAAAATGATGGGTTCAAAAAGGTATCTTAATTTGCATTTCTTAGATACCCAGTGAATTAGAAATCTTTTTATGTCTTATGACTTTTATTATTTTACATGCTTTTGACACATCTGGGTCATGATAGCTGCCTTTTTTTGGAAAGATAATGATTTTTGTCAGTCTCTTTCTTCCTCACTCTTTCTGTGGTTACTTTTAGTATTTACTCTTTTTTTCTTTTAATGTTTTGCAGTTTCGTTACCATATGTCTATTTGTGAAAATAAATTTTCCTGTATACTCAGGGTTTTGTTTACTTTCTGAACCTTGGATTTATCTTCCATCAACTTTCAGAAAAAATTTAACTGTTGTATGTTTCGATATTTCTATTCTCTCCTTTTGTTTTCTTCCTTTGAAATATCTCTTGTATGTGATTTGGAAATTTTAATTATTTTACTTTCTGAACCTCATTGTTTTTCAACTATCTATATCACTGTGCTGCCTATCATTTCATTTCTTCTGGTATCTGCCAGGTTGCTAATTCAGGGTTTTAAAAAAATTATTTATTTTTAAATTTTTTACAGAATGCATTTTGATTCATTGTACAATGATATCCAACCTTGTATTTAACCTTTATGTTAGGTTTTCTTTGTTAAATCCTGTTTTTTTTTTTCCAGTTTCAATGGACACTTTTATTGATTATGTAATAGATCATCAATTGCTTCTCCCTAAAATGGGATTTTCATCTTGTTTCCATGCCAGGTAGTAAACAGTGACAAACTAATCAAAATAAGCTACTTCAAAAAGAAAACTAAGCTAACACAGTTCACTTTGTTTTAACAGGCAAAATATAAATAGATGCATTCTAGAATACACAATAGTTTAGTCACTAAGAAATTTAAAGTGGATCTTGAAGAATATAGGTAAATCCAGGGTGAAGTAAAGATGAGCTGAGATGCTGTGCAACTCTTTAAGGGTTCCTGGTGCTACATCTCTTGGCCACTAACTGAATCTTGATGTGGGGGAGGTTTTAGTCAATGTCAATGCTAAGCAGACTTAAGGGCTGTGCACAGGAACCAAAAGGCAGGAAAGTACTAAACATTGCTGAGAATATCCACCCCACGAAGGATTTTACCTTCCAGGACCTCCAAACTAGCACCACCACCTGTGCTCACATGACTGACTTTATCCTCTGTGTTCCATTTGGCACAGCAAACGGCCGTGTCTCCACCACCTATGATGGTGACGCAACCCCTGGAAGTAGCTTTCACCACCTCGTCCGTGGTGTTTTCGTTTCCTGGGCAAAAGCTTCCCATTCAAAAATGTCCACAGGTCCATTCCATACGATTTGCTTAGCCTGACTGGCAACCTCAGCATACTTTTTGTTGCTCTCGGGACCACAGTCCAAGCCCATTCAGCTAGCAGGTATGCTAGAGGCCACAGTGGCTTGTCCATTCTTGGCATTGTCATCAAACTTGTCAGCAGTGACAAAATCAACAGGCAAAGTAATCTTCACACCATTCTTCTTAGCTTTGGACTTAAGGTCTTTGACAATCTTGGATCCCTTTTCATCAAACAGAGAAGTGCCAATCTCCATGTTGTAAGAAAGGTAAAAGCCATTCTACCACCAATAATCATCTTATTGACCTTGTCAGGCATATTATTGATCAGCTGGATCTTGTCTGAAACTTTAGCACCACCTAAGATGGCCAGGAAAGGTCTCTCTGGGCTCTCCAAGACCTTGGCAAAATAGTTTAGTTCCTTCTTCATCAAAAAACCACAAGCCTTCTGTAGAAGATTGACTCCCACCATGGGGTTCGGTGTGCAGTGCCGAAAGCATCATTCATATAGACATCCCCTAGTTTGGAAAGTGAAGCTCGGAAAGCTTCTACTTTGGCTGACTTGGCTTTCACCTTGTTCCCAGAAGCATCTTTTCCCTTCCCTTCTTCCTCAACATGAACGCGAAGGTTCTCCAGCAGGATAACAGATCCAGCTGCTGGATTGGCACAAACTTTCTCTATTTCTGGGCCCACACAGTCCTTCAAGAACAGAACATCCTTGCCCAGTAAAGATTTTAGTTTTACAGCAACTGGTTCTAAGGGGTACTCATCAGGCATGGGAAAACCATCAGGCCGGCCCAGGTGGCTTATAAGGACAACTGACTTAGCTCCATTCTTCAAACAGAATTTGATGCTTGGGACAGCAGCTTTGATCCTCTGGTTTTTGTTATCTGGTTATTCTTCATAGGAACATTCAAGTCAACTCTCATAACGACCCTCTAGACCTTCACGTCTAGCTTGTCCAGAGTCAGCTTATTAGACGGCGACATTTTGGCCATAAGGTAAGGGCGAGAGTTTGGAGATTGAGAGAAGGATAATGGACCCATGTACTGCCCATACGCATGCAGAATCTGTTAAATTCTTAAATGCTTCAAAATTGATCTCTGATGTATTTAATTTTTACATGTTATTTCTAGTGTACTTTCAAACCTGCATCTCTTTTTATATTATTCACACTATGCCATTTGTAGGCTTTGATTTATCAATTAATTCCTTTATTGGTTTATTAATTTAATGCTTATTCATCATCTACTAAGTGTTAGACACTGTTCTGGTGATGAATGATAAATCTCTACAAATCAGACAAAACCACCACCATCATGTAGCTTGTATTCCAGTTAGAAAAGAGACAGTGAGCCTCTTATGGATTTCATGTTCCTTGCTAATCATACTAATCATTTAGAGTCACTAGAATACTATACAATTATCCAATTATTCAAAACTGATTAATTCTAGTTTTTTTTTTTTTTTTTCCTCAAAATAGGCTCATTCCTAGGGTTAGCCTGGTCATGTTGCTTTTCTCTTTCATGAGTTCATTTGGATCATGTCTTCCTCTACCTCTGTATTTTTATTGGAGCCTCTGAAGCTCAAGAGTTCCACCTTCTACACAGTTTCCCCACCCTAATTCAAAGAAATAAGGAAAAGGCTTCAGAACACTATATATCCCTGGAAAGATTCTTCCTCTTTCACCTCAATACCCAGTCTCACTAGCTCTTCAGGACCCATGGAAGCAAAACCATTTATAATATTCCAGTATCAGTCACAACAAAGGGCTCCAAGCATATTCCCTGAATTTAAATCTCTGTTTGCTTAAGACATTTCTTTTGTTACTAACATTGTCTTACATCTCTTAGCCATTTAAACCTTCCACTCTGATCTTTAGAACACATGATTTGACATTCTCTAAATATCCCAGTTCTTCAAATTTTCTGACAAATCTCTTTACCTTACTCTAGCTAATTAAGTCTTACTGATCTCTCATCTGCTCCACTTTGTAGTACTGGGCCAGAAGTAGAGGAGACTTTTCTCTTTTATTCTCATGAATTTTGGAGGAAAGAAAAAAATATATGCACTCTATACTTTTTGAATTCTTCGTTGGAACAGTTCACTGAAAAAAAAGGCAAATTAATAAGAGAAAAGCAAGCTTATTAATATGCATACCTCATGTGTACAAGGAGCAAGTAAACCTCAAAAAGAGGCTAAGAGTTGAAGAATAAATACCATCTTTTTCTGAAACCAAAAGAATGGTATTGGGCAGGCTGGTCATAAAGGGATGACCAGGAAAAACAACAACAACAAAAAATAAGGGCGGGATTTGATTTGCAAATTTGAGGTGGTGTCTTCTTCATTGACAAGACAGTCTAGTGATCTAGAGTCTTCCTCTTTCTGGAACAGGAAGGGACTCACCCTTACAAGTGGAGATTTCTTTTATAAATATACCTTATGTTTCTTTTATAACTTATGCTCTGTTTTCAGAATTTCTTCTATGTCTTCAGTTTCTCTGAATATTCAACTCCAAATAATCCTTAAACCAATAGAGCATATGCTGGAGTGGTATAATCTGGTCTCCTCCACTGTGCACACAAACACACATATATCTCTTTCCTAAGCACCCAACACTTGAATCTTGTCATCAGATCATACTACACAATTAAGGTTGCCAGATGCAGTGACTATAAATACAAGATGCACAGTTAAGATTGAGCTTCAGGTAAATGAATACTTTTGAATATAAGTATGTGCTAAACAAATGCAAATTATTTATTTGAAATTTAAATTTAATTGGGTGTCCTGTATATTGTCTAACAGTCCTGCTTTCTGAACATTTATTTGCTATTATCTGAAGGTAGCAGTCAGTTTTCATTGAAGAATTTAATTCCCGTCTCTCTTGTATTCTTTCCATCATTACTGTTTCTATTGCTGATCTTGCTGGTTCTGCCTTTCCCATAAATGATTCTTCCAATGTTCTGTACTCTAAATTGTTGACCTCCTTTTCTACATGGATTTCCTCTTCCACCCAGCCTTGTCATGACCATACATCAGATTTCACCCTTACTATTAGCTACAGAAATTCCATATTCTTAATTTCAATCTTTCTGTTCTGGAAGCATCACTTCCTCAATTTCCAGTTCACTGTCTTGTTATACTGATATCCATAATCATCTCATATCAGAAAGATCTAAATAAATTCATTTTACAACCTCCTTACTTTACTCCATCACTCATATCTTCATTTCTCTGCACACTCAAGTTGAATTATGGCTTATGTTCTTAGAATCACTTCCCCCTTGTGTGTATCCTCAACTATTTTATTTCCCCTTGCTTAATTGGACTTGCTAGCAAAACTGTTGATTAAGTTAACTCTGTACCTACTCCATACCTATGCCACACACCTAAATGTAGCTTTCAAAAACACAGCCTCATAGAATGGTCTCACTCTAGTTCATAGCCACTAATCTCAAGTGGTTTTATGGGAATTCCCAGTAATATTTTCCTCATATATTCACTCTTTTAGGAGACTGTTTTATAAATCCTCCTTCCTTTTTAAACTTTCAACCTCTGCCAACTCATTTGTTGGTAAACCAAGTAAAAATGGGAACAAGAACAGATCATTGTGAAAATAATTGATGACGTTCATGAGAGCTGTTTTATTAGTCTGAAAGGGAAGAAAGCCATGCCAGAATAGAATCTAAAGAGAACAGAAGAAAAATTAAGAAACTAAATGTGCACAAATCTTTCCAGAACTTTTACAATTTCAGAAATAGGGCAGTAACTGAAGAGAAATAATGTGTCAAAGAGACTTCGATAATGAAATAAGATATAGAATTTTTCTGTATAGATGAAAATGATGCTATGGATAAGAAGAACCTGCTCATCAGCAGATTAGTGGTAGTTGATCACTTCCTCCTCCATCTAAGGCTTCTCCCTTGTTGTTCTTTTTTCTGTTTCACTGGTTACCGATTGGGGCTTAGCCTTTTCGTGTACTATCATTTACTTCCCAGATGCTCTCATTCAGACTTTGGATGTCTCTGATACACAGGTGACTCCTAAATTTCCATCTCCATCCTGAAGCTCTAAATTTGCATTTCCAAATGGTCATTTGGTATCTTTCCTTAATACACTCAGCATCTCTGAAACTCAGTTCTACTCACCTTAGGTAAATTTCTCCCCTTGTCTTCAGTATCTCAAGTTAATGGTTACACAATCCTTTGTGACTTTTGTTGAAGTCAGACATCTTGATTTCATCTTTACTTCCCCTCCCTTAATCTCAAGCCCCATATTCAGTCTTGAGGTAATCTCATTGCCTCTGCTTTCAAAATATTTTCTTAAATTCCACTTTCACCAATGTGGAGCAAGATACCATCTTCTCCATTTTGGAATATTGAAGTAACCCTCAATATCTCTTCTTGCTTTGCTTCATTCCAACCTCTTTTTGGAAACACAGTAAAAAGTAGCTATTTTAAATTCAAAGGTCAATTTATTCTGTGAGGACCAGTTATGTCTTCTTTATTTACTACATGTCCCCAATATCAACACAGTGTCTGAGAAGCAGTGAATGTGTACTTATGTTCTCTTCTAAAGGGGGCATTAGCTATTGGAAGATTGAGGTGTATTTCCTCAAAGAATTCTGGCTGACTTTCTTCTAAACATCTGTGAGATTAGACCAGGCTGGAACCATTTTTAAGCTACTATTTCAGAGAAATCTCTGGATTGTGTAGATAACATAAATTTAAACTCTAAACCCTTGCAAGAATAGGTCTCTGGTTGTGGCATTCCACTTGAGATATCTGTTTACCACTATGAGCCCAGGCCACTTTTACCTTCTCTTCTTCCCTCCCTCCCTCCCTTTCTTCCTTCCTTTCTTCCTCTATTCCTCCCTCATAGAGTTGTGGAGTCTGGGATTTTTGTGGAAAATCTTGATTCCAACTTTCTACCTTGTTCAGGTCCAAGATTACCCAGACTGAGACTATCAGTCCACTCACAAGATTTGACTCTAATTTCCAACATTTATTAAAATTTGTAACACCAATTCATTTCACCAATTTCATCATAAGCTTCTGTATTAATTTGAAATGATAATCTTTGTCTGAATTAGAATTTCTAGTCTATCATAGTTATTTTGCTGGCAATATTTCTGAAACTGAGAAAATGTTCCTCTTGATTTTGATTATATAATGTTGGTAGTAGAAAATGTAAAACTATTTATACTTTACCAGCTGTTGTTATTGCTACTGCATAAGTTAAAATACAAACAAAAGAAAAAATCTAAGAGATCTTTCATTAGAATTTGAATAGATTTATTCAACTTAATGAACATTTAAGACTAAATATTTCATCCTAAAAGAAAAAAGGTAACACCAACAAGATTACTACAAATGTCTATTCAATGTACTTGGTTTCTTCATTTAGAAAATTGAAGAATTTCAGGATTGAGAATTGAGCATAGACTACACATTGATTTTGGAAACTCACCTCAAATTCTTATTGAAGTCCTATGATTCCTAGAGGTTGTAAAATAAATACTTGCCCTCTATTACAAATCATGGGTTGCTAAAAAGTGACAAAGCCTTTGGCCAAATTAAACTTACTTCACTGTTTTTCAGATGAGTAACAAATTAAAGTGGTATCTGATTATAAAAAAAAATTCTTCCTATCTTGATGTTTCTGTGATGAAACTTTCTACTACAAAGTACCTCATATCTATGTGAACATATCTATCTTTTATATATATTTGTTTTATATACAGATATATAATACACATCTATATAAATATTTGAATGGATTCAAATTCAATGGTATAAATCAATTGGTAGATCTTTCTGGGAAATGAACTTAAGAGTAGATTTCTAAAAATGGCTCCTATTTTGGCTTATCCTGCAATACATGTCAGTGGAATAGGATGTGTAGAGTATGTAGAGAACAGAATAAAATTTCAGAAAAAGACTAGGGTTAATTTAGAATTCGAGTGGATATAGCACGACTATGCAACATTCCAAGGGTACAGCACTATTTCATTTAACTTAATAAAAAAAACCCAATGTGGGAAACTTTTAAGCAGCTTCTAGATAGGAAGGAGGAGAAAGAAGTTCAGAGAATTTGTAGAGAAGGAAAAGCATTCTTTTCCCTTCCCATCTTAGATTCTCTGACTGGGACCCTGAAAATTAGACTAACAAAGACAAATTAACAAGAGAAAAGATGTAGAAGTGAATGGACATGTGTAGAGACATGCACACCGCACATATTCTTGGGAGAACTCAGTGATGAGTAAGTCAAGGGACCTGTTAGAACTTCAGCTCATATAGCATTTCATCAAAGAATAATAATTTTGTGGAGAATTGATAAGTCAAAGGAAAGATCATTTGAGCTTCTAGAAGTGGCAAATAGAGGGAAGGCATATAATGAATGATAGGGATAGTTAGGTTTGTTCTATAGATTCTTCAGGTGGTATCCCAGGACTGGGGACTAGAGAATTGTCCTGTCTGGGCTGGGGTAGGAGACTTGCTTAGTATGTACAAGACCCTGGGTTTACTCCCTAGCACCCTGAGAACTCTCTCTCTCTCTTACTCTCTCTCTCTCTCTCTCACACACACACACACACACACACACACACACACACACAAATTATACTTTTCCTTGTTGTGCTTTCCTTGCTGAAAGAAGGAAGACAGAGTTTTGTCAAAATGGCATATTTTTGGATGTCATACAATGAACTGTTTCACAGATATAATATGTTGCAGTTAATGAAAATACATGCCCTGATTCAACTACAATATTATATTTGCATTTATATATCATATCATAGAAAAAGAAAAGCCATAAACCTGAACAGGCTACAGTTGAAAAAGATTTTCTAATTAGTTTGGCCTAGGGTTAAATAATTTTTTAATTAAAAAAAAATTAAAGGCACCTTTTTCTGAGCTGCTTCTTTTAGGTAAAATTGGCAAATCAAATATGTGTTTATGATAGACAATGCAATGCTTCAAAATATGTATACATTACAAAATGATTAAATCAAGCAAATTAACATAGGCATTACCTCAAACACTTTTTGTAGTGAAAAACACAAATTACTACATTTTAGCATTTTCAAGTTCTCAATACATTATTATTAAGTCACCATGCTGTACAGTAAATCTCCAAAACTTATTCATCCCAACTATACTTTGTGCCCTTCCTCAGACATCTCCTCTTATCACCCCTACACCCACTAGCAGTCATCATTCTACTCTCGTAAGTTGGGCTTCTTAGAGTCCTCCTATAAGTGAGATCATGCAGTATTTCTGTTTTTGTGTCTGGCTTATTTTTACATAGCATAATGTCTTCCAGGTTCAACCATGTCATTTCAAATGGCAGAGTGCCCTTCTTTTTTAAGACTGAATAATATTCTTTTGTATGTATATGTGTGCTTCTGTGTTTGTGTATTATCTTAATCCATTTATCTACCTGGTAATAGACCCCTAGGTTGTTTCCATATGTTGGTGATAGCATATAATACTAGAATGAAATTGAGAATGTAAATTTTTCTTTGACATACTAATTCTGCTTTCTTTTGATAGATACCTAGTAGTGGGATATACTATATCATATAGTAGTTCTATTTTTAATTTTTGAGAATCCTCCATACTTTTCCCCTAATGTCTGTACTAATTTATTTTCCTACCTACAATGTAAAAGTGTTCCCTTTTTTCTGTATCCGCCCCTGGCACTTATGTTTTATCTTTTTGACAACAGACATTCTAACAAGTACAAGGTAATAGCTCATGGTTATTCTTGCATTTCCCTGATGATTAATAATAATGGACATTTTTCTCAAGTGCCCATTTGCCATTTTGAAATCAATTTATTGCTTTCTATTAAGTTTCTCATATTTTGGATATTAACATTATCAGATGTGTAGTTTGCCAATATTTTCTCTCAGTTCATAGGTTGTCTCTTTACTGAATGCTTCTCTGTAGAAGCTTTGTAGTTCAATTCAATCGCTTTTGAGGTCCAAAAATCATACTCTCTACAAACTGAGACTATTTTACATCTTCTTTTCTAATTTGAATGCCTTTATTTCTTTATCTTGCCTAACTGCTCTGTCTAAAACTTTAGTACTATTTAGAACAGAAGTGGTGAGAATGGTTGTATTAGTTGATTTTTGTATTACTACAATAAAATATTAAAGACAATTATATTTATAAAGAGAAAAGTTTTATTTACTTACCCTTTTGGATGTTCAGAGTCAAAGTAGCATAGTTTAGGCTATGATAAGCCTCTCAAGAAAAAAGGTTAAGAAGTAAAGTTCCTCAACACATTAAAGGTCATGGAGTTCAAGGCCAAAGCTAGCACCATATGTGCTCATGAAAAGGTGAAAGCTTTCTATCCTGGGCAGAAGGTGGTGAGAATGTTTGTATTAGTTGCCTCTTGACGGCATGATGGCAATGGCTGGGAATGCATGTTAGAACAAAATACTCACAGCTCCTCCTAAAGAAGAGGGAGAGAGAAAAAACTGTGGACCAGGAACTCCTAATCTCTTTCAAGGGCACACCCCCAATTACCTAAGGGCCACCCACAATTCCCCACCTCCTAAAGTTTTCATCACCTCCATAGGTCCTACCTGGGGGCCAAGTTTTTAGGACATGGGCCTTTTGGGGCACTGAACATCCATACTATAGCGGTGGACATCCTTCTCCTATTCCTGGTGCTGGATAAAAAGCTTTCACCTTTTCGTGAGCACATGATGCTAGCTTTGGCCTTGAACTCCATGGCCTTTAATGTGTTGAGAAAATTTACTTCTTAACCTTGTTTCTTGAGAGGCTTATCATAAAAGAATGTTGAATTTTGTTAGGTGCTTTTCTGTATCTAGTGAAATAGCCATGATTTTTATTCTTTATTCAGTTAATGTTTTATATATTTAGCCATTTGTTTTAGTCAGCTATTTCACTGCTGTGACTTAAGGACCTGACGAGAACAACTGTAGAACAAGAAAAATTTATTTGAGGGCTCCCAGTTTTAGATGTCTTAATCCATAGAGAGCAGGCTCCATTCCTCAGGGCTCATGGTGAGGCAGAACATCATGGTAGAAGAGTGTGGTGGAGGGAAGTGGTTTCTTTATCAGGAAGCAGAGGGAGAGAGGTCTCCACTCATCAGATACAAATACATACCACAAAGGCATGCCCTAATTCCCACCTCCTCCAGCCATACCCTACTACTTCAGTTACCACTCAGTTAATCCCTATCAGTGGATTAATTCACTGATTATATTAAGGCTATAACCCAATCATTTCTCCTCCAAACCTTCTTGCATTGTCTCACACCTGAGCTTTTTGGGGACACCTCACATCCCAAACCATAGCACCATTCTTACCTCTCAGGAATATATCCCAGATCATTGTATTACCTGACCCTGGAGTCATGGTGGTGGTATGGAGCTGGTGCCATGGGGGCTAGCCACAGGTCACATTTTACTGGGCCAGACCTGGTGTTGGGGTCCAGAGAAAAGCTATACGTTCATTTCATGCCCCTTCCACTTTGTGGAGGGAATCCCATGTGGTGATACCCAGGCTTGAGGGAAGGATGATGTGGATATGTGACCTGTCCTCTCCACATTCTTCAGTGTATCTTTTCTTATTTGTGTGCTGCACCTCATGCTGTAGTTCACGTATATTCCTTAGCTCTCGTGAAGATATTTTCATAACTGAATAGTTTTTCAAATCAATGTATCTGTAACATTGGGTACTAGAAAATCCTATTCGTCTATCTTCACATATAAATGTTGCCTCTTTAACTTGTTTAATAATGCTAGCCTACCTCTATTAATGGAAATTATTGATTTACATAATGAGACTGTTGAAAAGATTGAAAAGATTTACCAATAAAACTTAAATAAATTCTCAATCCCCTAAACCAAATAACACAGACAAGATTTTGATTCTTTGACCAGTCTTAGCTATTGAGGTTTACTAGAAAAAATATGTATTACTGAGTGAAAAATATGAAGGAAGAGACTTTGCTCTACCAGAAAAGGTAACTTACCTTAGGAGACCTAGTTTCTGAGGCTGGCTGTGGATGTTCTTAGATGCCATATGATCATTCCAGAATAGATTAATACCATTGTAAAACAAGTCAAAAGAAAGACAACAAAAAATGATATTTGTATTGATGGAGTTCAGAAAATGCTACCCTAAAGTATGATACGTTGACCGTTGAAAAAAGAGCAGAAATAGGAAGCTTTCTCTTCCTCTCTTTCTTCTTCCTTGAAGCAGTATCCTCCCTATTCCTGGAAGAAAGGAACATTCTTATTTGAAGATACTGAGAGACAGGGAAGGATCTGAATAAACAGCTCTTGCTAAGCTCCCTCAGTTTAATACCACTTTTGTCCTATTTTCTTCATGACTGTGCACTCCACATCAAATCCATGGAAAAAAAGCAGATGTGTGTGCCTTTTTCTTTGTTCTTCACTTCTGAAGACTCTTGTATCACCTAAAGCTTATATTAAATAAATTTGTATGCTCATATCTTCTTAACTTGTCTCAGCCATGACTAGAGATAGGGAGGAAAGGTGTTTCTCTCCTTCTGTGCTAACTATGAAAATGCTACCCATGTTGTACTTTTGAAGTACACACATAATAATATAGACACACATACTGGGCTGCATACTTATAATCCAAGTGATGGAAACTCAAGCCAAGGTAGCACAAATGAAAAGAGAAACAATGCATTTTCACACTTGCAAATCCAGAGTTGGATCTGACTTCAAGCGTAGCAGAATTCAATGGCCAAAATACATTAAAAAAAAAACAAAACAAAACTGTGTTATTCTTATCTTTTGCTGCAGGTTGGTTTTATCCCATGATTGGGGATTTAGTAGTCCTGAGAGTCTCAAGTACAATTTTTGTTTTCATATTATAACCCAAGAGGAAAGAGCTTTCTTCTTTCAATGTCCAAAGTGAAAGCTTAAGAAAGGAATCTGCTTGGTCTTCTGTAGGTCATTTTTTGGACAGTTATGTTCAGGGAAATGTGGTATCGCTGTGAACAGGATCAGTATTGGAAATTAGGAGTAGGGAAGTTATGGAGAGAGAATCTTAAAGAGCTTGTAAATACCAGCTTCAACAGTCCATGTAAGTAATTTCAAGTATTAATAATTCCATTTCTTGTTTTGTCCAAAGAGTTTAAACTAGTTGATTGTTAAGTTTCTTTCTGATCTGCATTTTTTCGCTTTTGATGGTAAGCTTTGTTTTTATAGCACTAGGCACATTTGATACGTGAAGAAATAAATCAGATACGTAACACTTTCTGTTCTTCTGAAAATTAATTTTTGTTTGTAGACAGCTTCTTAATCTTAATTTGAAGATGACTTCTCAAAGCACATCCTGGTTTTGGCTTTTGCTGTGTCTATTGCTTCCCTGGTAATTTTCTCATTCTTTTTCTTTTATGTTTCCTCTTTGCTTGTCTTACTCATTTTCTCCTTTGTGAGCTTTTGCTCTGCAAGGTCACTAAGTGATTTCAGAGGTATGTTGGTAAAGGATTTAATTTTTTGAATGTAAATGGAGCTCAGACTGCCTTTGTAATTGGTTTATTTTGCTTCTGTTCTTTCTAGCCACATCCTGGCTCCATATGTGCCACACGGTTTTAGGTGTTAGTGATGTCATGAACTACAAACTGAAATGTTGGCAGCAATACAAAGAAAGAACCAATTCTCAAACATACCTTGAATGTATTTGCAATTGCTGAACTAATATTTGGTAGGTGATTTGAGATCTAAAACTATAAAACGTATTTACTGTGAGTGGACTCATTTGACCTGTAATTTACTTTATGTTAAAAAAAATAAAGACAATGTGCATATAAATTCAGACATTTCATGGTGGCAATTAAAGTCATAAGGATATTTTTACTGCCTGTATGAGATATATCATATTAAGCAATTTGAAGTTTCTAGTTCTATTTTTAAGAGAACAAAGAACTTCAAGAATCTAGCATATTATATATTTAAGACAGTATGAGATGGTATAATTGGAAATTTACTTTGAACAACATAAAATGTTGGCTCCATATGTATGGAAGTGGTTCTTCTTCAGAAATATGAGCAGAAATACATATGGAGAAGATTGTAGTAAAAACCAAGGAGGGAGGTCCCATTTGGACAAAGACAATTGCAAAAAAGTCATGGCTTGGGTGGTCCAGACCCTTTTGTTAGCAATGCTATTCATCCCAGGATGAATCATACCATTCTAGAAACTGGCCCAGTAAGGACAATGATGAAGAATCATACTTGCAGCAATTAAAATGCTATCTACACTGCACTTCTGAAGGATATTGTGAAAGTTCCATGTCCTGGGTTTTTGGTTAATGATAATAAATACATTGTCACACATTGTCTACAGTGTGCTGGGCTTTTAGTTTTACAAACCTTTGCTGAGTTTCCCTTATAATCACTCTCTAATGTAGGTTTAAGCTAAGAGATGACCTGAGACACTGAGTAAGAAGTTTTCCCTCACAGATCTACACATATCTTTCAAGGGTTAAGTTATTAACCTAGGACTCTCTGATTTCAAAGTTGATTTCAAAGCTTAGCCTTTAAGTATTAAACAACATGTTCTTCCTTTTTATTAACATCTCTAAAATTTTTATCTACAACAAGTTTGATAAGAAGCACAAATATTTCCCATTCACAATATTTGCATTAGCTACTAGAATCCTCTCTGAAACCACCTTTTTTTCCTACAACAAATAATTTGAAACACAGGAGCTATATTTCCATGCAAATAAGTTACAACTAGTCCAGTATCTCCTTAGGCAAATAATAAAAATCCTAATAAGAAAAATGGCTAAAATGTCAGAGAGGGTCAAAAGACGGCTGAACAAAAGATCAGACGGCAACTCGGAACTGGCTATAGTTTCCTGTTCAGCACATTAGAATGTGGATTATCTCCTCGGAACAGTTAATGGGATGGAAATTGCATATATGACTTCTTTGCATCAATAAGATGCAGCTCAACAATGAGGTCTTGTACAAAAATAGACAGTGAGAATGTGATAAAAGAAATACTTTGACAGATCAGCTAAACATCACATACTACTGAAGGAGAATGATTTAATGTATCTAAAGAGATTTCAGTCCTGGCACTAATGGACCACAGTTGTGAGTTAAGAAGCATCTAATCCATATGATATTCCGATATGTGATTGAAGACATTTATGGAAAGAATGAACATTGGACTTCATTTTCCAATTTGCCATTCAATTAGAGAGGGAGAGAGTCATTTGGCATCTGTATAGTAAAACCTTATTCAAGACAGTAAAGAAATGAAGCAGGACTTCTATTATCCAAATACAGAGAAATAGCAATGCAGAATATGTAGACTGAAGCAATCCATTGATAGTAGACTTGCCCAATAATGAGAATCAACCTTCACATTAGGGCATCTGAAAGGTCAGAGAGGGCTAACCTAGCTCCAAACATCTTGATTTATAAATGAGTGAACATAGTAATCTAATAAAAAACTGAAGCTATTCTATTCTATATGTAACTGGATGATTATTAGCCTTGTTTTTCTGTCTTTAAAGAATGGGCAAGATAATGATATGTTACAATTTATGGGAATGTTGTAATTTCCATTTATATTCAAGGCTTGCTTTCCAACATGCAGTTTCTTACAGGCTCCTTTAGCCTTTCACTAGTAAAATAAACACAAGAACAAAAGTACTCGTTTTATGATTGGTGCAATCAGTGCTCAACCAGTTTCCTATTCATTATATGAAAGACTCTGTATAGAGAGAATGAAGTTACAGATCATATGTGACATTCCACACACTAATATGCATTTTATATATACACGTATAATGCTTTTTGTCCTTCCTTTCAGCTTTATGCTTATGCTTTATTACATAGAAGGATCTTGGACGAGGATTTATTGTTGGTAATTACACTCTTGGAGGGGTGGAGGATTGGTCAATTTAAGGCTAGCTCTTATATTTCCATTTAATTGATCAGAGTACTTTTTAAAACAATTTTTACCACACTAATAATGTTGAAAACATTTTATTTTTATGAGTAGTGATTGCAAGATGGACCAAGAGAGAAAACAGGAAAGAAAAAAAATAATTTTTGATACTTTTGAAAACCTGTGGTTATATTTGTATTTTAAAAAATCTGTTTTTCTGTGAAGTGTCTTCCCAGTTCCTTAGCCCATTTATTGATTGGGTTCTTTGTATTTTTGGTGTAAAGTTTTTTAAGTTCTTTATAAATTTTGGAGATTAGTGCTCTTTCTGAAGTGTGTGTGGAAAAGATTTTCTCCCACTCTACTGGCTTTCTTTTCACATTATTGATCATTTCCTTTGTTGATAAAAAGCTTTTTTAGTTTGAATCCATCCCATTTGTTGATTCTTGCTTTTATTTCTAGCACTCTGGGGGTCTTGTTAAGGAAGTCTGATCCTAAGCCAACAGGATGAAGATTCAGACCTACTTTTTCTTCTATTTGTTGCAGGGTCTCAGGTCTAATTCCTAGATCCTTGTTCCATTTTGAGTTGAGTTTTGTGCAGGGTGAGAAATAGGGGTTTAATTTTATTTTGCTGCATATGGATTTCCTGTTTTCCCCTCATCATTTGTTGAAGAAGCTATCTTTTCTCCATTGTATATTTTTGGCACCTTTGTCTAGTATGAGGTAACTGTACTTACGTGGCTATGTCTCTGTGTCTTCCTTCCTGTACCATTGGTCTACCTGTCTATTTTGGTGCCAATACCATACTGTTTTTGTTACTATTGCTTTGTAGTAGAGTTTAAGGTGTGGTATTGTTATACCTCCTGCATCACTCTTCCTGCCCAGGATTGCTTTGGCTATTCTGGGTCTTTTGTTCTTCCAGATGAATTTCGTGATTGCTTTCTCTATTTCTATGGAATTGCATTGAATTTGTATAGTGCTTTTGGTAGTATGGCCATTTTGACAAAATTAATTCTGCCTATCCAAGTACATGGGAGATCTTTCCATCTTCTAAGGTTTTCTTTAATTTCTTTCTTTAGTGTTCTGTAGTTTTCATTGTAGAGTCCTTCACCTCTTTTGTTAGATTGATTCCCAAGTATTTTATTTTTTTTGCAGCTATTGTGAACAGAGTTGTCTTCCTAATTTCTCTTTCAGAGGATTCATTGCTTATGAATAGAAATACATTAGATTTATGTGTGTTTATTTTATATCCTGCTATTTTGCTTAATTCATTTGTTACAGAAGAAGATATACAGGTGATTAACAAATATATGTAAAAGTGCTCATCATCTCTAGTAATTAGAGAAATGCAAATTAAAATCACCCTAAGATTTCATCTAACTCCAATTAGAAGGGCTACTGTCAAGAACACAAACAAGAATAGATGTTGGCGTGGATGTGGGGGAAAAGGCACACTCATACATTGTTGGTGGGACTGCAAATTGGTGCAACTGCTATGGAAAGCAGTATGGAGAATCCTCAGAAATCTTGGAATGGGCCCATCATTTGACCTAGTTATCCCACTCCTCAGTTTATACCCAGAGGACTTAAAATCAGCATACTACAGTGACACAGCCACATCAATGTTCATAGCTGCTCAATTCACAATAGCCAGATTGTGGAACCAAACTAGATGCCCCTCAATTGATAAATGGATAAAGAAACTGTGGTATATATATACAATGGAATATTATTCAGGCATGAAGAAGAATACAATTATGGCATTTACTGGTAAATGAATAGAGCTGGAGAAAATCATGCTAAGTGAAATAAGCTGAGTCCAAAAAACCAAAGGCCAAATGTTTTCTCTTATAAGTGGATGATGATACATATTGGGGTGGGAGGTGGGGGCTGGCAGGGGGTGAAAAGAAGAATGGAGGAACTTTGGATGGTGTAGAGGAAAATGGTGCAGGAGGGGCTGGAGGTAGGAAAAATAGTGTACTGAGACAGATATTATTACCCTATGTACAAGTATAATTACATGAATGGTGTGAATCTACATTATGTACAACCATAGAAATGAAAAGTTGTACCCCATTTGCTTACAATGAATCAAAATGCAGTCTGTAAAATTAAAAAAGAGAAATTAGAGTATATTTCATAAAAAATCTGTTTTTGTCTTATTTATAAAGTGGACATACTTGATAGCCATCATAGAGACACTTCTCCCTGTGTGATAAATTATTTTCTAAAGTATTTTATCATGTCATTTTCAGTGTAATTACATTAAATATTATAATAGTGGTTGTTTACTGAGAGAGAAAACAAAATACTCAGAACAAATTCATTCCTTAGGAGGTTGTAAAGAGGAGGGACCAGTAAATGAGACTGAGAAGTAGTGACAGGAAGGAATTAAAAAAAAAAATAAATAAAAACAAACAAACAAACAAAAAAACCAGAGGAATGGAAGTCAAATGAAAAAGTTGGAGTATGAAAGAACCAGTCAGCTAGATAACATCAACAGATAAAATAACTGTACAATTAACATTCAAATCAGGACACATTTAAAGTGAAACTAGACATTGTTGATTATACTAGGAAAAATATATAAACTAGGACTTTTCAGGGTACATTAGATTGCTGATAGGATAATAAGAAGATAATTGAAAAATTAGTTCTAAATTGATCTAAAAAGCTGAAAATGAGGACTGACTGGGGATCATTCGCTCTTCATGCTAACCTCCATGTAGCTGGTTCAGGCATTTTCAAAACATGCAAGTCTCATGGAAGAAAGCTCTTTACATGGTGGTTGACTTCCTCCAGAGAGAGATGTCCAGGGGGAATGGACAGAGGCTTCTGATGACCAAAGTTTGGACATCTCAGAAGAACACTGTTCCCACATTTGTTGCTCCAGCAAAAAATCTATGGTCATTCCAAATTCAAGGGAAGTGGAATTAGATTCCATTTCTCAGTAGAAGGAGTAGAAAAGGATTCATGTCAGTCTTTAATCTACTACAAGCACAAAGGAGAACAACATGAGATGCACACTTCAGAAATCAGAATAGTATGAGAAAATAGAGAATGAAATGATACCATTTCTGAAGCAAATTGAAGGAGTTTCTAAAAGTGGATTTATGATTGGAAAGCTTAATTGAATATCTTCAATTACGTTTGTTTATCTGAACCAAGGAAAAGGGTAGAAAAAATTATGACACTGAATGCACAACTTTATGGAAGTTATTCTTTTCCCTGAGAATTAAAATTCTTATTTATTAGATACTTGAAGAATTAATTTATATGACTGATTAATTCTTATATTAACTGGCCTTACTCTGAGAAATCTGAAGTGACTCTGTTGGTCACCAAAGCTTTTTTTTTTATTTTTTATTTTTTATTTTTATTATTGTATACAAATGGGATACATGTTGTTTCTCTATTTGTACATAGAGTCAAGGCATACTATTTGTGTAATCATACGTTTACATAGGGCAATGATGTTTGATTATTTTTTTTCCTTCCCCCCCACCCCTCCCACCCCTCTTTCCCCTCTATACAGACCTTCTTTCCTTCATTCTTACCGCTCTCCTTATCCCTAACCCTAAACCTAACCCTAAACCTAATGCTAGCCCCTCCCACCCCCCATTATATGTCCTCATTTGCTTATCAGGGAGATCATTCGTCCTTTAGGTTTTTGAAATTGGCTTATCTCACTTAGCATGATATTCTCCAATTTCATCCATTTGCCTGTAAATGCCATAATTTTATCATTCTTCATTGCGGAGTAATATTCCATTGTATATATATGCCACAGTTTCTTTATCCATTCATCAACTGAAGGGCATCTAGGTTGGTTCCACAATCTGGCTGTGGTGAATTGAGCAGCAATGAACATTGATGTGGCTGTATCTCTGTAGTATGCTGATACCAAAGCTTTTCATTGCTGGGGCAAAATACCTGGGAAGTACAACCTAAAGAAGGAAAGATTTATTTTGGCTCTTGGTTTCAGAGGTTTCATTCTGCTGGCTCCATTGTATTGGGCCTGAGGTGAGGCATATCATCAAGACGGAAGAGTAAAAGGAGGAAAACAACTCACCTCACAGCAGCCAGGAAGTAGAAAAGAGAGAAAAAGGAGTTAGGGACAAGACATACCCTCATGGGGTATGCTCCTGGGTGACTTACTTCCTCCAACCAGATCCTGTCTCCTACAGTTTCTACTACCTCCAAATAATCCCATCGAATTATAACATCAGTGGACGAATCCATTGATGAGATTGGAACTTTCATGATCTAATCTCTACCCAAGAGTTCCACCTCTGAACACTGCTTCATTGGGGACCAAGCCTTCAACACATGAGTCTTTGGAAGACACTTTATACCAAACCATAACAGTGACTAATCAAGAATGCTGCTCATGGAACCTTCTGGTATGTGAAGCTAACATGTGTGTGTGTGTGTGTGTGTGTGTGTGTGTGTGTGTAGTAGTGGAGTGGATCAACTTTTTTTTGTTTTAGAAAAAAGAATTTCTTTTTGTGGAGAAAGGCATTAAGATCCTGACCATCCATCAGATTTAAATTACTGAACCTTACATGAATCAGCGTTTCAAGAAAAGACAGTATGTATTTTGAAATAAAAGTATTTAAACAACAAAAATGAATGACTCTAGGCTGAAGGATAGAAATCAAGAGGAAAGACTGAAGGGCCAGATGTAGTAGGATGTTTTGGTCTAGAGTAGGCCTGATGATAACAGTTTCTTCAGACTCAGCTGCCAAGCACATGCTATCTCATGTGTGGAGGATCTCGACTGACCCTAGGTAGGGCAATTGGCAAAGAGCTGCAATGTTCAACTGTTGGGGTCTTAAGCCCCCTTGCTTTTCTCGACCAGCGACAAGGGAAGGGGACACTCCCCAACAAGGTCAGACCGGGATAGGTAAGGCCGACTGACTGCCCGCTCCCAGCCCTCCAGGCGGAGGACAATCAGACACATCAGGGAGACCTGTCACAGCAGGAACTCATTTATTGAGGAAGTCACACAGCTTTTATGTAGGGTGGGGGCTAGGCCGGAACCAATCAGCTTAAAGGTCAGCAAGGCAGGGGGGTTCACGCAGGCAAGAGTCCCATTGGACTATATGGCAAGCACGAGCTGATCACGTTCGCGGAACTGTTGTTAACCAATCCCTGACGGTGGTCCAGTTTATCGTCATTAACTATTGAAACCGCCTTTGAGGCCTTGATCTTGCTCACTCGCCAGGGAGTAAGGAGTCAGCCTGAGTTAGTTAAAGTGTCATTAGTCCCAACATTCAACAGTCCAGGTCTCAAAGGTGGGAGGAGGTCTTCCCTTAAAAGACCCAGATTGTGTAGGAAATCAGACAAGGGAGGCTCTGCTGCAGAGTAGACAGGGCTTTGGGGCACCATATTTAAGACAGGGGAGAGGCAACTAAGCAGTGGATTTTTAGGGAGTCCAGGCACCTGCTGGGGGTGAAAGGTAAAAGGTTCTGTACCTTTGAACTTTTAGGGTTTTAAAAAATTTGATGAAGGGTCTTGGAATACAAATACCTTACTGGCATATTGGTTAATATGATCGATATATATATGACACTTAGTTTTCTAACTATTGTTATTTTTATGTTTAGTTTAGTTTAGGTTAGTTTGGTGATATTATCTCATTTGAAGCATGGATAGTAAATTTCCAATACACACACACACACACACACACACACACACACAGCGGAGCTGGGGGAGGGGTCGGATTTCAAGCTGCAAATCTTTCAGAATTATAAAGAAAACATTTGAAACCTCTTTAAACTTGATCCAGAGCAGTACCATTTGAACTGTATGAATGAAGAAGTTAAATTTCTCTTAATGTTCCTTTATTTTTCAGATACATCTTTTAACTCTTCTTCAATTTCAGAAAAGGTGAGCACTGTGAGGAAAGCAAGGTAGGCGGCTGATACTTTATCACCAATCCCAATAAATATTGTCAAACGACAAACTTAAAAAAAATGACCTTGAACATCTATTGGTAGTTTGAAGTTACAATATCTATTTTGACATGGACTCAAATAAAATTAGTACAGGTTGTAACCACAGAAGGGACTAAATAATGATGGCATATTGTGTTTTGGGTTGTGTTAAAAATAAATATATTCTCAAGAATTAGTTCAGTTTCTGTGCTAGGCTTTTGAAGTCGGATCAATGTCTTCAATGTTCACTGAACTGACAAATACTATAAATATTTAAATTTGAAGTAAAATTCCCCCTTATAAAGTATGCATTCATATTTGACTACTATAAATTTAGAATTAAAATGAAATTGATATCAACATCAGTAGTACTTGAATGCAGATGCAATAAATACACAATCTGCTTTGCCTAACAATATGGAGTTGACATGTCTACACTATAAATAGGGCTTCAAATGTAAGAGAGAAATTCCCCCAGGCTTGAAAGGTTCAGACCTTTGATCTCTCTATACCCCTCATAGAACCTTTACTCTTCTCTCAGAATCACCTGACCAGACCAAATGTACATAAGATTTGTTTAGGGTCTAACTAGACCCAAGGGTTTATTGCTGATTTCATTTTGCATTTTATTAGCATTGATCTTGCTTCTGTGCTTTAACTCCCTCTTGCTTATTTATTTGTATCAGCTGAATGTTGAATGATTGATTTTGGATTCTACCCTTTAGCATTGTTATTAATTGTCTCTCTAGATAATCCTTAAAACATATTCTCCTGTGTTCTCTCCAAATACTCAGTTGCCTAACCATGTCATTTATCAGGTTTTATATATGTGCTTTCCTTGGAATAGAGGAAGGAAATTGGGAAATGGGATTATATCCTAGACAAATTTCTTCACTAGCTTTGTCAATTCTCTCCTCCCAATTTCCTCCTCATTCCTTTGCTGATTTGTGTAGTCCTCTTTTGTGCAAACCACTACAGTCTGTGAAAGAGGCAGGAGAAGTGTTAGAATTCTGATGTTCTCAGAATTTATGCTGTTTTGAAAAAGATTAGAATTCCACATAAAGCCCACCCTGTAAGGACCCTGAAGAAAAGAGAAGGAGGAGAAAGCAAGAAGTAATGACAGAGGATAAAGGAGGAAAACCTTTGCTACATATTGACAGAGTTTAGCAGTAACTACCCTCCATGTTACCTTGACAAGGCAATGAGAGCGTGATCTGCCTTGGAAAGTTCCAGTCAAGAGAGACGTGATCTCCTTGGTGATTAGCCTTCTCTCCTTATCAGGCACTTATATAATACACAAAACTCTTCACACCTAATTAGAAGAAATAATACACGTGGGCTTAAAGTGAAGTGAGGGTTTCCTGTCTCCACTCTCCACCCATCTTTCACCCTAGAGGCCCACTCATTTTATTTTTTAAAATTAAAAAAAAGCTTTATCATAAATTAAGTCTATTTACATATTATTGTACTCCCACCAGACAGAATTGTACCCAGACCGAGTTCATATGTCGAAGTCATAATACCCAGAGTGACTATATTTAGAGATTAGCTCTTTAGAGGAGAGGTAATTAAGATTAAATGAGGTATAAAGGTAGGACCCCAGCCTTTAGGAACTGATGTCTTTATAAGAATTGGAAGAGATGCTAGGATGAGCACAGAGAAAAGACTGTGAGTTTCTGGCAAGATGGTTCCCATCTGTAGGGAGACAGGCCTCAGGAAACACTAATCCCATCAGCACCTTGATCGTGACATCCAGCCTCAAAAACTGTGAGGAAATAAATTCTGATCAAGTCCACTGATCTACCTTGTTTAGTTATGGCATCCTGACAAACTAGTGCACGTAGGATCAGCTATCTAGTTACTACAGAAATGGGGCAGGGGGACTAAATTTTCTAATCCCTTCCAACATTTTTTCCTAATTCTGTCCCAAAGGGATTAATGCTAGCTAACCACTTCTATATTTGGTCTTTCAGTGGACAAATTGTGTCTCTAAGTAATATGTTTGTGTTAATATTTCCTTATTTATCAATTTTAGGGTTTTTATGTTATTTTCTACAGTGGTTAGTGAGGATGCAGTTGACATAGTGTCCAGCTCTTTCCTCTACCTTCTCTAACAAATGGTTATCTCACTATTCAGCTTCATTCAACAAGCTGCAGTTCTTCATTCTTCACCATGAAATTTCAGGAATCAGTTGTTCCGATCCTCACTAGATCTCTGACCTTTGGTAGCTATACCTATTGCAAAACAATAGTTAACCATGGTTAAATCTTTCATGATTTTTTCTACAGGTTTATTCCAAACGCTGAAAACAAGTATTCACTGTCTAGCTAGCATAAGATTGTTAAGACATTCACTGTAGGGCCAGATCATGTATTTGACTTGCATTTCCTTTGTAAGGAGTCTGTGGCAATACGATCTGAAATAGGGTCGCAGATGCACTGTGAGCAGCATTGAGTAACAGGTTCCTTGTAGAAATTAAAAAGAATACAGCATAGGAGTAACTAGGGATGTAATGACTGAACAGGGGAGTGGGAGGATAAGCCACCCTCTTGAAGCATGGGGGGACATGTTGGAGTTCATAAGGATATTTAGGAAACCCAGCATGTCTGGCTTCCAGGTAGGATTGTAAAGGGGAGATGGTGGAGTTTGTGGAAGGCTATGTCTCCTTCTTGGGTGGGACTAGGGTGGCTGTGGATCAACAGGGCTAATAGCCAGGACTTTGAGATGTTTGGAGCAGGGGAGAAGAAAGGACAGGTGTGAGTGGTTTTCTTCACACCTCTCCTGCTTTGTTTTGGTCTTTACTCTGTATTTCCTCTCTCATTTTTTATTACTTGGTGTACTTAAGTACCCTTACTTAACTTCTTATGCAAAATGGTAACTTTTCTGTGATCAAAGTTCTGAAAATGTCTTTTATCTTGTCATGCTGATAGCTTGGCTGTATCTAGAATTTTTTATTGAAAAACATTTTCTCATGATTTTGAAAACATTGCTTCATAGTCTTTGAGGGTACAAGCGTCTGGGACTCTGAAATCTGAGGGCAATCTAATGTTTATTTCCCTATAAGTTTATTTCTTCATAAAGTATACCAGCTTATTCTAGAATCGTGTTGCATACTAAATTCTGGTTACCTTGGTGGTTTATTTATATTTAAGAATGAGGTCAGAGAAAAATTGATTGTGATTCTACACATAAGGGTAGATCTTATCAAATTACTTGGAGGTGAGTTAATAAGGTTGAGACCTTATTTTGAGTAATACCCAAATACCAAGATAAAGATTTGCTACAGGTTACCCTACTTCTGTGCAGAAAGTTCATTCAATTTATTTAGGAAAGCGCATTATAATTTTTGACTTCTTGGCTTGCAGATGAGTGCCCATCTTTTATCTGAGAGATAGGAGCATATTTTTATATTCCCCTCTCACTTTCATGAAATCCTATGTGTAGCATCCTCTTGTTCTAATCCTCTTGATTATTACCTGGTCCAGGGTCTCCCTCCTCTAAGATTGTTGTCTGCCTCTATTCTAAGAAGGGTCTTTTTTGGGGGAGGGCATTATTATTATTATTATTAATTTGGGGAGGTATTGGAGATTGAATTCAGGGGCCCAATTTTGTATTTTCTTTAAATACAGGGTCTCACTGAGTTGCTTAGCACCTCGTTTTTGCTGACTCTGGCTATGAACTCATGATCCTCCTGCCTCAGCCTCCCATTCATCGTGATTTTGTCTACCTGTACCAAATCTTTCATTACCTTCTTGAGTCTCATCTAATAATGCCTTAACTTCTGTTCTTTTTTGGGGGGCATGAATTTAAAAACATTTAAAATAACCTTTGAGTATAATCTTATGGAGTCTCACCCAGGGGAAAACATGGTTGTGCTCAGTTTACCATGGTGAACCAGACTGGCCTACACTAACTGAGATTAGTAGAAAAGATAGCTTAGTGGTCCAGCAAGATGTGCTTAGGCATTCCAACCAGTAAACAGGATGACTAGTACAAGTGAAGTGCAGGAGCATTTACTGAGGATGTGTTATCTGACATCTTTCATGTTTTGTATGTGAGTGAAATTAAAATATGAGGGAGATATAGTGTATGTACAGAATTCACCATCCAGAGAGGAGAGAGGAAAATGTAAACAACATAAACTGCAATGACACGGGTTCTATGACACAAATTTGTAGGGCTGTTTTGTCATGAAATGGAACTGATTAGTTTCATTTAAAAGAATCAGAATTTCTCAAAGGAGACAATGGCTAGATTTAAGTAATTTACTTAGCTATTGGCAAACAAGTAGATGGCCATTTAGAGTGACTGAGAAAATTTGTTATTCTCAAACAAATGTTCTTTAAGCATTTTCTGCAGCTTCCACAATTCCTCCATAACCTGAAGGTCATCTGGTCCTCAGATGGTAGTCTCCCCTTATCTTTGGGGATTATCTTTGGGGTTACATTCAAAGAACCTAAGAGGATGCACATAGTTTCAAACCCTGTGCATATTCTGATTTTTACTGTATTACCTAACTATGATAAAGTTTCATTTATACACCAGGTACAGTAAGAGATTAGCAACAATAATTAGTAATAAAATAGAACAGTTATAACAATATGCTGAAATAAATGTCATATGAAAATGATTTCCTTCTCTTGAAAGAGTCAAGGCAAATACTAGCATTTTGAATCATAGTTGACCATGGTTAACTATGTATAATTAACCATGTATAATTAAAACTAAATAAAACCAAACTGTGGATAGGGGTTCAGGGGGCACTGGGGCAGCGGCTTCTGTATTTCTTCTTTCCTGTCAGTTTAAACTCAAATTCTCAGTGCTCCTTCACTATACAGGAAACTCCTTAAGGAAGGACCTTGCTTTTTTTTTTCCTTTTTCTTTTTAAAAATCTTCTTTCTAAAAACCATCCTCAGTGCCCAGCATGCTTCCTTACATACAGAAGAGAATGATTTTATGTGAAAAAATTTTAAAAGTTAAATAAATATGTTTAGCACATGGTACCTTGTACCATGATTTTTCTTTATCTTTTCCCTTGCCTTCCTAACTGGATTACAAGCAAGTGCACACAAGAGATTTTTAATACCCTGTACAATCAGGTTCTCAACTTTCTTATGAAGATAATAGGCTTTTAGGGGTTTATTGGTTCCTTTACAATATAAATTGACATTGAATATATGAATATTTTTCCTCTTGAATGAAATCTATATGGTCTATATTGAGGATGGCAAAACCAATTTCACATGAAATAATAAAGAAATATAAAGTTCAAATGGAAAATACATTTGCATGGCTCAGATGCTCATTCATCAGTGAGTTGAAAGGATGTGATTTTCTTGTCAGATAA